>NC_048222.1:96936788-97011382 GCF_002007445.2 Ailuropoda melanoleuca | reverse complement strand
GTGGGGGAGGGTGGGAGGAGAGGAAGAGGTTAAGAAGACTCCACACTGAGTGGGGAGCTGCATGTGGGGCTCCATCCCACAATGAGCAGAAATCAAGAGTTGGATGCTTAACTGACTGAGCCACCCAGGGGCCCTGAGAATATTAAATAGCTTTAAATAATGGATATTAGTAATAAACCATATGGGTTGAAAATTCACATTTATAAAAAATTGGTCCACATATATTCTTTTTCCTAATTTAGCCTGATTCTTATTTCAAACACCCACTTCATTCCAGGTGGGAAAAACTTAATCTTGACCAATTTCAAGTCCTCCACCCAGGATAGATATCTAAATTCTGGGAACTCAATAGAATTCCTTGAGATTGGGAGGGTGAAAAGTGGATATTGCCTGCCCATACAAAAATCTAGTGAGGTCAGTTGTCCCACTTGAACCTTGATCCTCGATTTCTGAAGATCATGCTGAATTATTACTTGGGCCTATCTGCCTGGTCCCTTTAAGTCTTGGTGGCATCTTTGCCTCTTCTGGGCCCTACTTGGTGACACAAGAATCATTTTACTATTTTCATTCCTTGTTAGTCACATAGGTACTGTCTACCCAGATACATTGCCCAACCATGCCCAGTTGTGAGGACTCTTCCCAGGGAAGACACACTGGCTCTCTTTGCTCTTGGGTCTCACACACTAATCTCTAGTAATATTGTCTTCTTGGGGAGGCAGGCTTCAGAAACTCTTTATCTGTGACCCATATTCATCTATATTGTCATTCATCCCTCCTCTGTCTTTTTTTTCCCTTCCTGTCTCCCTACCTCTTGCCTACAGAATCTTAAAAAAAAAAAAAGAAAAGAAAAAAAAAGAAAAATTGCTCTCCTCAAATAGATTGTCTTTGCTTTCTTATTCCTCTAAGGAATTTGTTATTTCAAACACAAAACTTAGAAGAATATTAAAATTTTCCCTTTCCCTGACTTCTGTTCCTCACATCCTTCCTTTGAGGAAATAAGCAGAAAATAGCCAGGGAGCTTTATTGGGAGAGTTGGGGGTAAATTTGGGAGGATGAGAAATGTAAATTGCATAGATTAATATTTATAAATACTACATTGCTGAATGAGCAATGAAACTAAGCATTTTGATATACTGATATCATAGGAAGAAAACATGTAAACTTCCTATTTGACTGTGAAAGATGGATTATTGAATACGTTTATTATCAATAGATTATGGATCATGGGCATTTATATTCACAATACCAGGATAAAAAATATATATATTTTTAAGTGATCAGAATCCTCCCCAAGGAAAATTTAGAATTCTTTTTAATATGATAAATTCCATGCTGTTTATATGGGAAGTATATATTCAGTCCTGTCTGGTGCTACCATCAATTCAAATAAATGAGAGGAGGTATTTTAAAAACACAAACTAAAATGTTGTAGGCAAAAAAAAGTGGTACTGCTTAATTTTTATATTAGCCTGTCTTTTTCTACCTTAGAATGATAAAGAAAGGTTACATGTAATTTGTACATGTAACTTGCTCTGTGGGTTATAATCCCACGATCGTCTTGGGAATGAGAAGTCTGCGGGCTTGCCTGGCTTTTGATACTTGTCTTTGAACAGTGGTCTCTTTAGCTACAAAAGGGTTTCAAGAGCCCCTCTGGAAACAAACTCCAAAGACAGAATCTTTCAAAATGAACATTCTTGTCTATCCTAGGGCTAGCCTTTAAGTGAATAGGCACTGGGGGTGCATTGTAAAGAAAAGTGGGTTTTTTTTTCCTAAGTCCTGATCTGAGTGAAATGAATAGACAGCACTCTGATGAAGGCTGAGGCACTGGTGACGGTATTTCATCATTAGAAGGGTGCTAAATGGCATGGAAAGCCTGGTTGTAAATTCACACTGCTATTCAGCTCATGTCACTTTGAAAATTATGTGTAAAACCAGCCCGGGATGTTCAAATACATTTTTATACAAGGCAGATCTTTACTTGGGATTAATTATAAAGATGTGTCTCTTCCAGTGTGAGCCCGCACTGGCTCTTCTCTTCAGCGACTGGCAGGGGGCAGCAGACAACAGAGATAACCTTTACCATGCACAAGTAAATTTAGTTTGCTTCATTAAACTAATTCTTAAATTAGTGATGCCATTCCAGAAGTAATTTGTGCCACGACAGGTCATGGAAGCCTGAGGAAAAAATGGCAGGAGGAGTAGAAACTGAAGGGCCTTGAATGCCATACTAATAATTTTTAGCTTTCTATGAACGCTCACTGGAGGTTTATAAGGAGGTGAATGATATGGCTATCTGTGAATTGCATATATTAAGATTTGCATTTTGGAAGAATGATTTGAAGACAGTATGAAGTCTTCCCTACTTTGAAGGAGTCCAAGTAGCAAGTATTTCATGTTTATTCTTTCTAGGTCTTGTGACAGGTGTTTTACCTGCTTAACTACTTAATAGCTATTACCTGAGAAGGAAGAAAATTAAATCATGTACCCAAGGTCATATAAAGAGGAAATAACAATTGCTTTTGCTACTATATTATGATGTCTCTTGCTGAAATCTGGGAGACTAGTTACAAAGGTACTTCACAAATCCAAATGAATCCATGAAGTTCTGAACTTGAATCCAGAACTAAGTACAGATCATTGGAAGAGAATTAGCTGAGCTTGGTACATAATAAAATGTAGTGATGGTGTCTGGAATTACTCCTGGGTTTGTGAATGGGGAAAATAGGTAGATATCACTTCCAACATCTGAGATAAGGGTTGTGTATCATGAACAAAAGTTTTATTTTGTGTGTGGGTGTACGTGTTGAGAAATTATAATCTCTATGGGACAGATAAATGGAGCTATATAGCAGAATTTTGATAAAGTGGACCCAGAGAGCAGAAGAATATTATAGATTGAAGAGAGAGATTTGTGATCCATAAATGGGTAAGTGGTTGGAAGGAGACATCATGCCTGTGATTGTCCAAGAAGTCAGTGGAGAGAGATGAGACATGGAGGGCCAAGAACTCTGAAGAGATTCTTTCCTGTGTATAAAACTCACATTTAGGTAGCAAGGGAAAATACAGCTTTCCATACTCTATTTCTGGGGCTTCTGATTGGTACCCAGGGAGTCCCATGCAAATGGACAACACTTTTGGAAACATTTATTGAGGGGATGAACAGCTGGACTCTGTGAGAGAAGTGGGACTGAAATGGTAGGATAAGTACCAGGCAAGAGTCAGTCCCAGAAGCCAAGGCAAGAGAAACTTTAGAGAAGGAAGACATTATCGGCATTGTTGAAAATTTCAGAGAGCATTTAATTTCAGGGGGCTGAGAGGTACCTTATTCCTCTTGGGTGTTGCAGGCTGTAAGTCTTCTGGCCCTGTTGGCATAGATCTATTTCCTTCCATGGCTACTAGCTTCCCCACTTCTCTTAATGCAATAAATACTCACGAACCTTGATTGGGGAACACTGCCATCATTCTCTATTTCTGGACGCTAACTTCCAACTGAGGAAACAATTCACTTTTAGCAAAAATCAGATTGAATGTTGTCCAAGGGAAGTCCATAAATAAAAGAGGACTCACCATCAGATTTCATGTCTGCTAGATTTTCATGCACTTTCTCAGAAGTAGTATGCAGCAGGAATATTGGAAACGGCAGGTTTCGGACATCCTTGTATTTTCATATCAAATGTGCTACTTGAATCCAGGAAGTTACTTCATTCTCATAATATTTGTTTTGGCTTCAAGTATGAGGGTGCTGTGTTTTGCTGCATGAAATCATTCTCCTATCCACACTCCTCCCCACTTCCCAACACACCTGCAGGCTTATGGAAATCACCCACAGGATTAGAATCACCGAAGTGGCTGGCAAACAAACAGTAAATGCTATGCATAAATCTCTAAGTCAAGCCTGAAGCAAACTCACAGGGAACAGCAGAAAATGAATTTTATTTTAAATTGCAATAAGGATCAGCAGATATACCTTGTGATTTCAGGATGATTAAGTGTAGGATTCAGTTAAGAGGTTTCATCACTCCAGAAAATATAAGGCAAACAGTCCCACGACTGACTTATAGATCTTTACTGTATTTGGCATAATAAAATGACAGTTCTGATCAAGTATGGTTTTAGCAGGTCTTGTACAACTTGACTGAACTATTTAATTCAGAACACAAGAAAGTCAATTTTGGGTTCAGTGCCTGAGATTTTCTTTTTATGGGTTTAAAATTATTTGTGTATGAATTTTTTTGGTAATTCTAATAAGTATTACCTTTGACTGAAAACTAGAATTGACAAGAACTTTGGGGTTTAGAATTCTTTTAATATGCTTATGCCACTTTTCCTAATGGAATATGAATGTTGATAAAAACAACATATCCAAAACGCCTAGATGTAATTTAAAATTTTATTTCTACCATTTGTTTTATAATATGTGATGGCCCTGATGCAGAAAATTGATAGGGGCCAAACAATTTATTGTAGGCAATCTGTTAAAAATATCTTGAAGGGTAAAATTAGAAAACAAATTAAAGGGAAATGTGATCCATGCTTATGTGAGCACAGAGAATTCTTGGTCCACCTAGAGGGATGTTTAGTGCCAGCCTCTATTTCTTGATCATTACTTCCCCATGTCTCCTCCTCCAGTTTCCTTTCAAGGTTCATTAGGGCCACCATTAATAAATTTCGACTCCCATCCTTCTTGCCTTTTTACAATCTTTATGGTTAAAGCCTGTATCCTCCCCCTCTTTCAGTGACTTTATATCTTTTACTAAACATCTATTTTTAAAATAAGTGTATATTGCTGAAATAATTTGTATGTGAAATTTAAGATCTTTACATTCCAATGAACACATGTTATATATCAGTAATATGCTTCTCGTATGTTAAGGAGAAAAAAATCTATCACTTATAGATCTCTAAGGAGCAGAGCGAGAATAAATAGGTGAGCTCTGGCTTACAAAATAGTGCAGTGACAGCTGCTTTGGACTCATAAATGAGATGTTTGAAAAGGGCATGAATAGGGCAGGAGAAAAAATACTTTGCTTAGCAACACACCTGTGTTTCTTCTTGTTATAGATTCTTACAAGATGGATTTCTTCAATTAGAACTTGTCTTGCCTCTTTCTCTCCTTCCCATTGAGCTTTCTAACACAAAACTAAACACCAACATTAAGGAATGTTGGATTTTGGAGACGTTTGGTATAAAGCAAATGAGGAAAACCCCTCTACCAGCTGTGTAATTCTTACATGAAGTGGGAATGTAACATAAAACACATAGCAATTCCGATACAGACCATTTATTTGCTTTTGAAATTATATACGTTAAAAATGCAAAATAGTTATGAAGCATAGCTATATATGTTTTGAAAAACAGAAAGTTTATGTCTAGTTTCTGGATAAAATATATTCCTCTTTCCCCTTCATATACATTACTAGAGTTACGAATTTGTTGAAAAAATTACTGTACCAGTTTTGAAAGTCTTTTTTTCTTCTTGAAAAAAAAAAGTAAAATTTCAGGATTTCTTCAAAACTTAGGACCCAGATGTGTAGGCCCCTTCCTCAGTGTCTACTGCTACTTGTTTGTTTTTAAATTTATCTTTTTTCATATCCGACGGAGTAGGTAACCATGGCTTCTTGGAATTAGAGAAAAATTGGCCAGCTAGACCTTATCGTAAGTAAGATGAAGAGGGTTTATGGTTAGGTGGGAAGATTTGAAGCAGTAGCCAGAAAGACAAGACAACTGTGACTTCAAATGACAGAGTGGCACGCTCATTGAAGTGCTATCCTAGAAGAACATTGAAAACCAACTGTGTCAAGAAAGGAAGTTTTAGTTTTCGAACTCCAGTTGACAATGAGATCCTTTATTTCTCTGTAGGAGAAAAGCTTCTGACAGTGTTACTCATAATTAGTTTACTTATTTTCATATGCTTGAGAATAAAAAAAGTTGCACATCACTACAAGCAAAGGAAGTGAAGAATGTTTTATCACATGTTTTTGGTGAGGATTACTAAGAATCCACATATGGAGTGGCAGTATCAGTACAAGGTATATTCAATCAAAAGCTAATGTGTATATACTAGGCTTTCGGTGAGATCATATTGAAAATTCTTGAGGATTGTTTTCCTTTTATTTTTTTTCCAGTTGTTATGTGATAGCTTTATACCTTAAAAACTAAATTTTCAGGAAACACACAGAGATTTTTAAAGCAATGTTTTTTAATCTTTAGGGAGCCAGGTGTCCTCACAGCTATTGTTTTTGTACCTTAATAGATAATTTATTTAACAGGCTTTTATTAGCACTGAGCAATATATCAGACACCTTTGTATCAAGTGTGCATGCAGGTTATGCTACTTGCCCTGGAGGCATTTTTGGTGTAGTGAGAGAAACAGAAATAAATAAGCAGTTACAGTATAGTATGATAAGTGGGGCAACAGTGCCTAACACAAGGATGATGAGAGTTTATAAAAGGCAGCATGCAAACAAGTTTTGGTCTTCAGCAAAGGATTCCTAGGGTATATGATTATTTGGCTGAAAGATAAATCCAAATATTCAAGCAAAGAAAAGGAAGATAACATTTCAAGTGTAAAGAATAATGTGTAAAAGGACCAGAAAAGAAAGGTTCTAAGAAGGTGCAGTAAGTTCAGAATTAGTTCAGCAGAAGTATAAGGAAAAAGGGAGGAGAGGTGAGAGAGGAGACAAGAGGCATAAGCAGGAGCCAAACCCAGGAAAGCCCTAAAGGCTATTGTAAGGAGTTACCGAGAGCGGTGGGGCTCCACTTTTTTTTTTTTTTAAGACCTTTTTATTTAGTTTAGAGAGAGAGAGAGAGTGTGTGTGCACAAGCAGGGGAGAGGGGGAGGGAGAAGCAGAGAATCCCTAAGCAGACTCCCTGCTGAGCACAGAGCCTGATGTGCGGCTTCATTCTAGGATCCTGAGATCATGACCTGAGCTGAAATCCAGAGTCAGACGCTCAACCAATGAGCCACCCAGGTGCCCCAATGGGGCTCTGCTTTTAAGTGAAGTGAATAAATGATTTAGAAATGGAAAAGTCACAGATACAGAAATGAGAGATATTTTAAGCTCAAATGTCAGGATGAACTTCCAATCTTATCCCTCAAACTATCACAAAGTCTTCTCAGTTAATGGAAATTCAATTCATTCGTTTGCATAGCTGTCATCTTTGACCCATGCTTTTTCTCATCCAATGTCAAGAAGTCTTGTTGGCTCAGCCTTTAATCTGTATCCAGATTCCAACCATTTGTCTGCATCTCCATTATTATAACTCTAATCCTTTCTTCTACCATCTCCTGCCTAAATTTTTTTTAAAGCTTTTATTTATTTATTTGACATGTGTGTGTGGGGGGGTAGGGGCAGAAGGAGAGAAACTCAAGCAAACTCTGTGCTGAGCAAACTCAAACAGACTCCTTGCTGAGTGCGGAACCTGAAATGGGCCTCAATCTGATGACACTGTGATCATGACCTGAGGAAAAAATCAAGAGTCAGACACGTAACCAACTGAGCCATCCAAGTGCCCCTCCTCCCTAAATATTTTAAAGGATTCTAACTCTCTTCTTCCACCATAGCCTGCTCCTGCCCATCACTCTGATCTTATGTTGTGCAATTAATCTTAATCTTTAGATTTTTTTGTTAGACTATGTTATCAGTTCCTGAGAGAGGTATGTTAAAAACACTACAATAATTTTGAATTTGCCTAGTTCTTTCCTTAGTTCTGTTTTACTTTATAAATTTTGAGGACATGTTATTAGGTACATATATATTTAGAATTATAATGTTTTACTAGTGCATTACCATTATAAAATATGGCTCTTTCTAATATGGTTTTTTCACTTCAGCATACCTCATCAGTACCAACTTTACTTTGATTAGCGTTTTTATCGTGTACTAGTTTTCCAATCCAGAAGGAAGAAAAAAAAATAGGCATTTCAACAAAAAATTTAATAAAGGCAATTAGTTATATAGATTTGGAGAGTTGAAGAGCAAAAATGGAATACTGAGGTAAACCACAGATAATAACTGTAGGGAGCATCTACTTTCTTAGCCTGGGAAACAAACAAACAAAAAGTTGAAGTGAAAAGGAAGTCCCTGTAGAGTTGGTGCTAAGAACTTGAAATATCTCTTTTTCAGTGAGGTCTTACCCACTGATTCTTTTTTTTTTTTTAATAATTTTTATTTTGTTATAATAGTCACCATACAGTATATCCCCAGTTTTTGATGCAATGTTCCATGATTCATTATTTGAATATAACACCCAGTGAACCATGCAATATGTGCCCTCTTTAATACCCATTATTTGAATATAACACCCAGTGAACCATGCAATATGTGCCCTCTTTAATACCCATTACTGGCACAGTCTCTCATGGTTCATTCCCTCTTCTGCTTACCCCCTTCATTCTTCCCTCCCTTCTCCTACCGATCTTCCTATTTCTTATGTTCCATAAATGAGTGAAATCATATGATAATTGTCTTTCTGTGCTTGAATTATTTCACTTAGCATAATCTCCTCCAGTCCCGTCCATGTTGCTGCAAATGTTGTGTAATCATTCTTTCTGATGGCTGAGTAATATTCCATTCTATATATGTAACACATCTTCTTAATCCAGTCATCCATTGAAGGGCATCTCGGCTCCTTCCATGATTTAGCTATTGTGGACAATGCTGCTATGAACATTGGGGTGCTTCCCTTCACTACATCTGTATCTTTGGGGTAAATACCCAGTAATGCAAGGGCTGGATCATAGGGTAGCTCAATTTTTAACTTTTTAAGGGACCTCTACACTGTTTTCCAAAGTGGCTGTACCAACATGCATTCCCACCAACAGTGTAAGAGGGTCCCCTTTCTCCACATCCTCTCCAACATTTGTTGTTTCCTGCCTTGTCAATTTTTGCCACTCAAACAGGTGTAAGGTGGTATCTCAAGGTGGTTTTGATTTGAATTTTCCTGATGGCTAATGATTTTGAACATTTTTTCATGTGTCTGTTAGCCATTTGTATGTCTTTGTTGGAAAAGTGTCTGTTCATATCTTCTGCCCATTTTTTGATTTGATTATTTGTTTCTTGTGTATTGAGTTTGAGAAGTTCTTTGTAGATCTTGGATACCAGTCTTTTATCTGTAGTGTCATTTGCAAATATCTTCTCCCATTCCGTGGGCTGCCTCTTAGTTTTTTTGACTGTTTCCTTGGCTGTGCAGAAGCTTTTTATCTTGATGAAGTCCCACAAGTTCATTTTTTCTTTTGTTTCTCTTGTCTTTGGAGATGTGTCATGAAAAAAGCTGCTGTGGCCAATGTCAAAGAGTTTGCAGCCTAAGCTCTCCTCTAGGATTTTGATGGATTCCTGTCTCACATCGAGGTCTTTCAACCATTTGGAGTTTATCTTTGTGTATGGTGTGAGAGAGTGGTCAAGTTTCATTCTTTTGCATATAGCTGTCCAATTTTCCCATCACCATTTCTTGAAGAGACTGTCTTTTTTCCACTGGATGTTTTTTCCTGCTTTGTTGAAGATTAGTTGCCCAAGGAGCCAAGGATCCATTTCTGGGTTCTCTATTCTGTTCCATTGGTCTATGTGTCTGTTTTTGTGCCCATACCATGCTGTCATGGTGATCACAGCTTTATAGTATAGTTGAAATCCGGCAACGTGATGCCCCCAGCTTTGTTGTTCCTTTTCAGCAATTCCTTGGCGATTCGGGGCCTTTTCTGGTTCCACAGAAATTTAAGGGCTGTTTGTTCGGGTTCTTTGAAAAATGTCATTGGTATTTTGATCAGGATGGCATTGAAAGTGTAGATTGCTCTGTTACCCACTGATTCTAAAATCAAAGTCCTTAGGCACTATTCTCTCCTTGTTTGATTTATTTTTCACTTTAGTTATTATTACTTTCTAATATATTTTATAATTTGCTATTATTACTTTTTATCTATGTGCTTTCATTAGAACATAAGTTTCAATGTGACAGTGATTCTTCTTAATTATTCACTGTGTATCTTCAGCACCTAGAATGGTGCCTGGCATACAGTAGATGCTTGACAAATATTTTTTGACTGATTAAATGAGTAACATAGTGACCAGTGGGGTTAGAGTTCTGGATTTAGATTCGAGAAATATTAAGCAAAATTGATTAATCACATAGTGATATTAATGTTGGAGAGGTCTAGAATGATAATCAGATATCTGGCCCAGGGACACCTTTTCTTCCTCTTAACAAACAGGCTCCTTATTTACCAAAAAATAAAAATAAAATAAAAATAAAAAATAAAAGGTATTTACTATCTTTCTTTTTTCTGATTCTACTTTACTGTGTTGATGTCTCATATCACTGTTAACCCCAGAGGCAATAGCTATATTGATGCTCTCCAAGATGCTGTCAATGATGTCAAAGGCCAAAGTATATGCTATGGGCAATGTTCCCTGTATTTATTAAATTCAGGTAGAATTTCCTAAGTGTCAATTAAATAGTAGAAATGGTAGGTACTACTGATGTTGAAGGACAGAGGTTTCTACAGTTTGAGAGCTTGAGAAAGGCTGTAGAAAAAAAGTAATCTTTTTTTGTGCTCACTAACATTTGGCTAGGATGTGGCTATTTGAAAAGATTGGTCTTTCAGGTTCATAAATGTGGCACAGGAATGATCATAAATGTGGAGGTAGAAATGCAATACATGGAATGGATTTTGGAAAAATGTGAAACAATTGGACTAGAGCATGCAGGATGAACATATGTGGAAATGAAGATCTTTAAATTGTTTTTAAGAAAGACGAGTATATCCATTTAAATTGAAAATAATTTTCAATTATGCAGAATGTTTATTTAGGAGAGAAATGGAAAATGAAGCTGGAGAATATATAATAGACAAATGCTTGATTCAGTCCATTTCCAACCCAAAACATTTTTGAAAAATATGTGCTATTTGATATAATTTTCTTCACTTATTTATTTTTAAAATTTCAAATAGATTTCTCATACATTGTATTCTTCACCTTAGATTAATTTGTCATATTTTAAAAATCATCAATTGGGATTTTTATTGAGGTAAGAGATACAGTTTTAGTTCTTAGGGGATTGATTTTCTCTCTACACCCCTTCTGTAAGAAGAGAAACCAAATATTAAATGCACATCCTTGGGGTGCCTGGGTGGCTCAGTCATTAAGCGTCTGCCTTTGGCTCAGGGTGTGATCCTGGCATTCTGGGATTGAGCCCCACATCAGGCTCCTCTGCTGGGAGCCTGCTTCTTCCTCTCCCACTCCCCCTGCTTGTGTTCCCTGTCTCGCTGCCTGTCTCTCTCTCTCTGTCAAATGAGTAAGTAAAATCTTAAAAATAAATGCACATCCTTGAGATATGTGGCTGTGAACCCTGCAGCAGAAAAACTACCCAGTTTATTAAAAAATGAACAAAAGGAGAGTGAAAATAAAATGCAGACTATGTACAGATGAAAGTATATTGAAAAGTAGAAATCTCATGTGAACTATTAAACTCCTTTGGACTATTAATGGAAATCATTTTTGCTTTCTGTGGAACCAGATGTCAGTCAGATCAGCTATATTCACTAAGCTGGCTCTGGCCAGCTTTTCCTCTTGGGTTTCTGCAGTTTGGTCTTTATCTTCTCCTGAGCTCTCGCAGGCCACCTGATGTAGTAGAAAGAATCCTAAGACTAACTGTGCCACATAAATGTCAACAACCTTGGGCAAGTCGATTAATTTCCCTAAGCCTTGGTTTCCTCATATGAAAATTAAAGTATTGAAGATGATATTCTCTATGTCTCCTTCAAATCCAACACTGTATGCTTCTCCAGGAGCCTGTCTCTGGAACCTGTGCTTCATCTGAGTCTTTGGCTAGCTGCAACAGAGGACGACTAGAACAGATCCATGACTATCTTATTACCAGTTCAGTGTTTATAGGAGGGTGTGCTTATGAAAACAAACAAGTAAAATTGATGTATCTGTATTTACTTCTGAGGAGAACAACTAAGCTAGAATTGATCCTAGAAAATGCCAACGCAGGCTTTTTTCAGTTGGAAGTCATCTTGGAGGGAAAAGTGTGTCATTTAAATAAGTTTGCCGCTACCACATAGTCTCCCAGAACATAAGGGAGGGTGAAGAATCTAGTTAGTCTCTGTCTTTGAGGATAGAGGGCAAAGTTATGTCTACCTTGTGGAAACATGTGCCTGGATTTAGCTCCTGCAGTCACTCTGGCATCTGTAAATGAAAACTCTCTACCTTCAAGCTGTTACAGATTTCACTGCAGACTGTGTTATTTATATGAGGTGGCGGAGACAGACTCAGCAGGACCAAAGACTTTAATAAATTTGTCATTTTATTGAGTGCCTCAGACTAGTTGCTAGTTATATAACAATATTCAGTAATGCATTTTTAGGTAATTGGTTTGTATGAGGATCTATATTATTTATCAATATAGAGTAAGTAATTTACGCTTATGGGTTTTGTTTTTATGCATGAAGGATTTCAGTTGAGTACAAAAAGCATGGGCTTTTGAGACAGACAGACTTGGGTTCAAATTTTAGTTCTGCCATTAAATAAATGTACAGTCTGGAAACAGTTGCACAACCATCTTAAGACTTGATTTCCCATTCTACAAGTGGGTTTGTAAAACCCAACTTAGTTGCTATGTGGACAAATAATATAATGTAAGTCAAGTTCCTAGCACAGTTCCTGACTTAGCAGATTCTAGAAATAAATTGTTAAATGAATGAAGTTAGCTTCCTTCTTCTTTTGTTCTTTCCTCAACCTCTTTAGTTTCTGAAAGTTGTGAAAATAATATACAGCAGGAGTAGCAGCTATGAATGATCAAAACAAAATCCTTTCCCTGGAGTAACTCCCACTTGACCAGAGTGAGATAAATCAGAGGTTCTGTCCTTGTACAACAAGTGTGTTATCTAAGTGTTAAATATCTTTCTTTTTCTTTCTTTCTTCTCTTTCTTTCTTTCTTTTTCTTTCTTTCTTCTTCTTTAATTCTTTCTTTCTTTCTTTTTCTTTCTTTCTTTTTCTTTAATCAGCATATATGTACATTCTCTTTTCTGTGGATTCAGGATAAAGCCCTAATGCCAATGCAAATTTAATAGCCTGAGATTGAGAATGAGTAGGAGAAAATTTTTTAACCCAATTGTCTTGATCTAATATCAAAAGCATAATGGATATGAGAGATTTTAGTTAATAATGCTTAACTACCAAGAAGTTAAAGACCTAAGTTGAATGTGTGGAATTTTGTTTTTGAAAGGTCATATTTTGCAAGGACCATTATCTATTTTAAGAGTCTTCTAAATCTGAAGTAATGTTTTTGCTATTCTTTATCTCTAAAAAAGATTCCGGTGAAGGAGTGGGACTTCATGTCATTAACATTGGTGTGAATTGCTGTTATATTTAGGAAGAACAGCAGACATCCTGGGATCAGAAAGATGAATCACACATTATAGAGTGAGGAACTAGAGAAAGAGAATGGGAAAAATGATAAAAGTAACTAAAATTATTAAAAGTAAAGTTACAAAAGAATGGAAGAGACCTTTATTTAGTGGAATAAATAGGTTATACCTTTTAAAATAACAATAATGGTTATTAATTTTAAAAGGGGGGTTCTTAAAATTAATTACTCAAATCTATTTCCCATATCTTCCATTCTATCTCCTTGCTAACACCAACAATGCATTTTTTTTTAAGGATTTTATTTATTCGACAGAGATAGAGACAGCCATCGAGAGGGAACACAAGCAGGGGGAGGGGAGAGGAAGAAGCAGGCTCATAGCAGAGGAGCCTGATGTGGGGCCCGATCCCATAACGCCGGGATCATGCCCTGAGCTGAAGGCAGATGCTTAACTAACCACTGTGCCACCCAGGCGCCCCTAACAATGCATTTATTAAACGCATACCACACCCGCACAAAAAGGCGGCCCCAGGTTGTCATCGCACAGATACAATGGCCAATATAATTAGGGTGAACATCAGCCAAAGCTGGAAGTTCAGCATTTAGATATGTGAATTATCATTTGGTTTGGGAACTCTGGAACCATCAGTCATCTGCTTGACAAACTGACATGGTCGTGCTTATTCTGACTAGACAGCCCTGAATGGTAAAAGAAAAAAAGCAAATAAACAAAAATGGACTTGGGATGGAGGCAGACCTGTTTTTAGCTTCTTGGCTGACTCTTCAGAGCTTTGTGACCTTTGGCAAGTAATTGCTTATCTTGGATGGCCAGTTTCATTTTCTGCAAAATGGAGGCGATAGGGTTTGTATTAAAGTGTGATGATTAAATGATATAGGGTATAAAGCATCTGGAAAATAAAAGGTGAAGCTCGCATGGTTGTTTCTTGTTTTTTCCCCTAGGACTGGGGACTGAGGAGATGCTTAGTATTTCTGGTATTGACTATTTGACTCTTGGAATGATCGTGAGGGTATATTTGTTAGCAAGTTCAAAATACTAATAGCAATGACGATGGCAACACAAAATACAAAGGTTACACATGGAAAGGATCAATAATTGCTGGCTTCCATTTTCCCTCATCTATAAAATAACAGAGGTGGACTAGATGGTCTTCAGGGTCTTTTTTTGGTTTTTCAGAATTCAACAATTTAGAAGAATCTGATTCTCTTCATAAGAAAGTGTAGCTTTGTGTGCACTTTTTTATAGAAAAATACCCAGTTTCAACAGGGCACTCTATCTTGCTATACATCAAAGGGAAACTCCAAATCCTCCATAAAAACTGATTTTCTGTTAAAAAACAACAACAATAAAACCTTCCTTCCTTTATTCTTCTTGTGAAAGCAAGGAATAAGGAAAAGTTGAGAGAAAAATGAATGGCCAGTGAACTCTAAGGACACTGAAACAGGCAGAAAGAAGATTGAGTGATAATTTTAAAAATGGTTGGAACCTAGGGAGAAAACGTTAGAGAAATCACATTTGAGAGCAGGACAAAAGTGCCTAGATGGGAACGAATGCCTGGATAGAGGACAATAGATTATAGCATTGTAGAGGAGCGGAAGACATGCTCAAAGGAAGGCGGGAAAGCAGAAAATTTGAGTGGAGTATTCTGACAAAAAAAAAAAAATTAAAAAACAAACTAAAGGGAAGAGTGATGGACAGGTAGACAACAGATACACATTTTTGTAACTTGGCTTGCGTCTATTTATTATTAATGTGGTTTTTCTCTGATTTAGACACTGGTGACCTGTTCTCTTTATGAAGTCATCATCATACGACAGGTTTTCCTCTGACTTACCTCAAAACAGCTAAAAAAACAAAAAAAACGGAACAAAACAGAAAAAACAGAAGCGGTGATATAGGCATAATAGAAGGAAAAGTATAATTAGTAGAACGAAAGGAGGCAGTGAAAATTTTGATGGAGGCCAAATTAAAGCACTGTGAAACAAATATGGCTTTTAGGAAGGAAAATGCTAACTAAAGACTGCTTATATTTGTTTGGAATTTTAGAACACAAACTCTATTAAGGAACAGATAAGTAGCTTTCTCAGAATAGCATTGCCACATTAAAATTTTATACCACTTGGGAAAATGTACAAACATCATGCTTATGATTTCCTAAAAACAAATTTAAATCGAAACCATATGTTAAATGATAAAATTAATATCAAAATTTGACCCAAATAGTTTGTTATTTTTATGGGCAATTTTCCGTATAAAATACAGATTTAATAGTAATACGCTACTCCTTTTACTTTGGTGAAAAAAAAAATTCCTTAAGTTATCTGCATCTCCTGTGGGTCTCCTGGGTTATAGATGTGTCTCTTTTCCTTAGCATGATAAGACTTTTCTATTTCCTTCCAGAGTTCTCCCTCCAGAATTCACTCCCATTTGTTTTTAATCCAGTCATCAGATTCTTAATGTGTGATGCCCGGGACGGAACACATCATTCTTGGTGGGAGCCGGGCGTGATAATATCTATATTGTACTTCAGGAAGATTAATTTGGCGGCTGTGTGTAGGACTGATTAGTGTCTGCAAATTTTTACAACCACTGTGAAAGTCTGGATAAGGTCAAATTTTCATTCTGTGACTCTGACTTCTTGTTTGGGGGACTTTTATTTGGCCTCAGTTCTTTCCAGATTTAAAACCCTCTGCACTTAGTTTCAGGCTATTGTTAGGCCTTGGTTATTGCCATGGTCCTTGAACAAACAGTGAGATCCTGGAGGAGGGCCTCCCTCATCCTCTTCTCCAGGCCTAGATGGCAATACCTCTTCCAACACCGAATGTAGAAACTGGTCAGCACTCTAGACAGGAGAGAGAGATGATAGGGACGGGACACAAATAGACATAAGAACAATAGAGAAAGAAAAAGAGGATGAGAGAAGAGAATATCAATTAATGGGTCTATTGTAACAATCATTCATCCCCTTGTCCAAATGTTTCTTTTATTATGTGATTTTTATTTGACCACAAATGGTGCATTGCCTGTAAAAATTCTCGTTATCTTCATCCGTTTAAAAAATTGAAATGATTTTTAACTGTTTCAAGCTTGCAGCGAAAGAGTTTTGGTGTATTCTGACACATTTAAAAAGATGTATAAAAATGCAACACATTCTTCTTGTGTTCCTTCTGCTTCTATTGAAACAGGATTTGCTTAGTTAATTCCTTCTTTCGGATCTTCCTTGGGATCTGAGCTCAAGCATCCTCAGGGAAGCCTTTCCTGACCTCCTCAATTAGGACAAATCTCACAGAAGTGCAAATCTTCCCTGCGTGACTTCTGCACAGGTGTGATTTGACAATTTTAGATGATGTTCATTATATTCATTTCCTTCACTACTCTGTGAATTCTATGATGGCAGGGACCATGTCTTTTTTTGATCACAATTGTATCCCTTGCACCCAGCAAATGCCTAGAATACAGTGGGTCGTCAATGACCATTTAGTGAAATAGTTAAATTTATGCTGAGTTTGCCAGACCACTGAAGAACATCGGAGAAATTAGAAATCTATTAGCTGAATTTCAGCAAAAATTTTTGAAAGATAGGTGAGATGGGAAAATATCATGATTTACTATTATAATGCATTTCTTCCACTTTTAGATTTTGAGTTACCTATTTCAGCTATGCTTGCTAACAAACTTAGAATGAAAACAAGTTAAACTTACAACCAGAATTGCTATATCATAAAATGGTAAGCCAAATTTTCTATGGGGTGCCAGGGTGGCTCAGTCAGTTAAGCATCTGACTCTTGATTTTGGCTCAGGTCATGACTTTAGGTCCTGGGATGGAGTCCTGTGTGGGGCTCTGTGCTCAGCGGGGAGTCTGCTTGAGCTCTCTTCCTCTGTCCCTCCTCCCTCTCACTCTCTGAAATAAATGAAATCTTTTTCTAAAAAAAGTGGTAAACCAAATTTTCTGAAAGAATAAAACATTTTCAATTATATTTCTGTAACTAAAAACTGTTAATGGTCAATTTAAACTGTTAAATAAAATAATTATTTTTAAAATATAGTTTTTTGTATATGTATGTATTTTTTATTGTGTGTATAGATTTCAAAATATATGTAACATTAAAACACTAGGAAATTTGTTTGTAAGAGTTAAATTCATAGAGCAACTGTATTTCCTTCTTACTCTCTCTTTAAATCTGCTCTGCAGGCCCCTTCTTTTCTACCCTGGAAGGAATTTCAAGCAAAGTCTACAGTTTTCTGGTAGCTCTTTATAAGATAGAAAGTCCTCTGCCCAGTGTGAATCTCAACAGATATGAATTTCAGTAATTAAAATGTGCAGTCTAATGTCAATAATCAGGACTCTTTTATTTCTTTTGGACTTAGTTAGGTTCTCCTCATTCCGATTTCAGGACTGCTTCAGCAGGAAGCCTGAGAGAGAGGCAGTCCTGTGATGGCCCCCTTGCGTGCCATCTTGCCTTTCAACCAATTCTCCCCCATCCCTACTGAGGTTCCTCTGGATCTTTTAGGATTTCATGGGAGAGGAGAGTGTGGAGTTAGATGAAGAAAGAGAGGTGAAAAGCAGGAAAGATCTTACTTAACTGCTACTGTTACTTTCTGTCATTCACACTTTCTGAACTGGTGGAAGTTTAAAGCTGTTCCTTTCTCTCTTGTGGTGCTCTTCTAGGTTTCTCTGAGACTTCATTACTGTACTGTCTGTGATGTGGATGTTGGGTCTTCTCAGTTGATTGTTTATAGATCCCTCCTCAGACCCTGGGCGTGAGACTGACACCACTTGAAGTGAGGTCCCATGCTTGTTCCCTCTGTGGATTCTGTAATTTGGCTTTGGATGGACATGCTCCCTTGACTTACCATTGGTGGACATGAAGCTACTTTCCAGTGATGCCCAGACCATTCTGTTAATCAGGAACCAACAAGCCAGCCATTTTCACTTGCCTTTAAATTTCCAGATGTGGGTCTAAGTCTAGCACTAGCACGTATACTCCACTGACTCCAGGGGACACAGGCCAAACTTGCTTTTGATTCTCTTGAAGTCTCTTTTATTCAGCATATGGTAAGAGTTGGGGTTGGGAGAATGGTTTTGATCACCTCCTTTAACATCCTGGGTTTTGGTCTAGACTTCATCTTGGGATATGGTAGTAGTTGACATGTTCTGTTTTCTATTTGGTCTTTGGGGCCTTGGTTTGAAAACGGAGACAGTGTCTCATTTTAACATCCTGTGACACATATAATAAATAAGCAAACACAAAAGTAAATACATAAGTAAAACATGTTTAAAATTTTCTGTTGATATAGATATATAATAAACGTGGTTTGCAGACCACTCCTTTATAATATGGCTTCATAGACTCTTCTGTAGAGCACTGTTGCAGGAGGTATTAATAGTTGTGCTACAAAACACAGAAACAGAAAAAAACCAAAAATGCCTAGAGAAATAAGTATTTTTTCTTATACACCACATTCTATCATTAATCTCTTGGAAGTCCACAATACCTATTAATGTCATATTAAATGTTTTGAGAATATTTATAATTAAAAACTGTTTTATTTGGTCATAGCATATGTCCTAGGAGTTTTCCTTTTTTTTGGAGGGGGGGAGGAATTCACCTACAGCTGCATTTTTTAGTGAAGTTAATGGTTTTTCATATTTTGCACTTTTGCTCATGGCTGTCTTTAAATTTCAATATTTAAATTGATAAATCCAGTGGTCAATTTTCAGTCTTCATCTCACTTGTCCTATCAGTAGCACCTGGCATGCTCCAAACCTCAATGCTTTTCTTAAACATTTTCTTTTACTTGGTTTTCAGTTCAGCACACTCTAAGATTTCCTCCCACCTCCTGAGCCACTCTTTCCTAGTCATTTTTCTGGTTCATCCTAATGCTCCCTGACCTCTCAACATTGGAGGTCCCCGGGGCTCTGTCTGTGTCCTCAGATCTCTCCTCTTTTATAAAAATATTTTCCCCTTGACCATCTCTTCTCCTATCATGGCTTTAGATGCCTGCCATCCATGTGTTGATGACTTCCAGATTGACATGTCCAGCCCAGACTACCCCATATACATTCTACTAGACATTTCTTCTTGGATAGCTAATAAAAAATTGAAATGGTAACATGTCCAAACCCAAACTCAGCTAATAAAAAATTGAAATAGTAATGTGTCCAAACCCAAACTCCTAATCTTCCCCCGACACACACCTGCACAAACACCTGTGCACATGCACACACACACACGCACACACACAATCTGTTCTTCCACATTCTTTTCCATTTAATTAAAAGATAACTCTATATTTCCAGTTGGCTTTTACTCTTCCTTAACTCCTCTCTTTCTCCTGTATGCTACACCCAATCTTTCAGCAAACTTACCTGCTTTAAATTCTAAATTTTAGAATCCTAGCACATCTCTGCTGTTATATTCTGGTCTAAAGTCCACTCATCTTTCATCTAGAATATTGTAACTCTCTGCTTTCACTCTTACCACTCCTACCCCTATATGTTCTCACAAGCCGAAAGCTGCTAGAATGATGTGCATAAGAAGTGAAAAAAAATGTAATTATGGGAGATGACTGATGTGAACTAAACTTATTGCGGTGATCCTGTCATGATCACGCATACTTCAAATCATCATGTTGTACTCCTTAAACAAATGCAATGTTACATGCCAATTATATCTCAATAAACTGGAAAATAACTTTTAAAAAAGTCATTCTTATGCTCAAAATCTTTTACTGGTTCCTAATTTACTCAGAGCAAGAGCCTAAGTCTTTACAGTGTCTCCCCCATAAGGGGTCTTCTGCTCTTACCTCCTCAAACCGACCCTTCTACCCCTGGATCAGTCTGCTCCCGATGCACTGACTTCAGTTGATCAACCCGCTCCAGCATCTGGCCATTTATTTCTGCTCTCCCCCTACATAGCCTCCTAGCTTCCTTCATTTCTTTTAGATTTGCTCAAGTGTCACTGTCTCAGTAAGACTTTTCTTGACCACCCAATTAGTATTCCAACACTTCCCCCACTCTGGCACAACCTATCTCTTTTGCTGCTTTGTTTTTCCCCATGACACTTACCACCACCTGATTTTATTTATTTACTTAATTTCTATAGTACCATCCTTATTGGCTTTTTACAACATTTTCTTCAGGCAGTTCATTGGTATTCATTTATTTGTTGATCTTAATTGAGGTATAACTTATGTCCAGTGAAGTTCACTTATTTTAATTGTACAGTTGGATGAATTTTTACAAATATATGCATTTATATAACCATAACTTCAATCAAGACAAAGCACATTTTCATTACTCAAAAATTGCCATTCACAGTGAGTCTTCTCCTCCACTTCTAGTCCTTGGCAACCACTGACCAGCTCTCATTACAGTTTTGCCTTTCCTAGAATTTTCTAGAATATAAATGGAATAAAACATTCTGTTTTATTTTGTGTTTGGTTTCTTTCAGCATAAAGATTTTGAGATTTGTCCATGTTTTGTTTTATTAATACTTCTTTTTATCACTGAGTCATATCTCATTCTATGGTTAGTCCACAATTTTTTTTTTTTAATTCACTTGTTGATGGACATTTGGGTTGTTTCCAGTTTGGGTCATAGTGGATGAAGCTGCTTGAACATTTATGTTTAAGAGTTATGAGTATTTTATTTTTCCTGGGTAAACACCTAGGCATGGGATTGCTGAGTGATATGGTAAGTGATATGCTAACTTTACAAGACACTATCAAAATGTTTTCTATAATGAGTATATCATTTAGCTTGCCTTCCAGTTTCCACATTCTTACCAACATTAGTGTTATCGGTCTTCTAATTTCAGTCATTTTAGGGGATATATAATGATATCTCACTGTGGTTTTCATTTGCATTTTCCAAATGACTAATGAAATTAAGCATCTTTTTATGTGCTTATTTGCCATCTGTTTATGTTCTTTGTTGAAGTGTATTTTAAATCTTTTGCCCATTGTTCTTTTATTAGTTTCCTGTTCTTATTATCATATTTTGAAAATTCTTTTTTTACTCTGGATATGTATCCTTTATCAATAAGTTGTTTGCAGATACTTTCTCCTAGTTTATGGCTTGTCATTTTAGCAATAGATTACCATGGTCTGTGGTGGGAATTTTTGTATATTTTTCCTGCTTGTTTGCTGAGTATCTATTATGAACTATGGGTTCATAATTTTCATGAAATTTGTAAAATTTGGGGGACTATTTCTTCAATTTTTTTCTGCCACTCTTACATCTCTTTTCTCTTTTCCTGGATCTCCAATTACACATATATTAAACTGTTCAATATTGTTTTATAACTTTCTGAGGACATATATTTTCTTCTTATTCTTTTTATCTATGACTTTTATCATGTTATTAAACTTCCACATCTTCTGCAATGTTTAATCTGCTATGAATCTTAACCTACATAGTTTATTTCAGATACTACAGGTTTTTTTTTTTTTTCAGTAAATTCAGTTAGAATCTTTTCAGTCTTCCATGGGTTTTCTTCTTATGTTCATCTTCTCTCTTAAATTCTTGCAAATATTTGTTTTAATTCCTTGTTTGGTAATCCATCATCTCTGTCATTTCTGGATCTCTTTCTCTTTCAGATTATGGGTCATGTTTCCTGTTTTAAAAAAAATTTAAGGTAATTTTGACTGATTGACCAATTTTGTAAATTTTACATTATTGAACATTAGATTTTCTTATATTCATTTTTTTAAAAATTAGGCTGTGAAATGGCATACAGTAGGTGAAAGACTTTAGGGTGGCTCCATAACCCCTGACTCCTGGTGTCCATGCCCTTACATAATTTCCTCCCCCTGAGTGGTTCTAATCACTAGAATATGGTGAAGACAATGGGATATTGCCATTATATATGGCAAAAGTGATGGGATGTCACTCCTGTTACATTAGACTCCATCTTGTCAGATTGGAGCTGGAAGCTCTCCTTGCAGGCTTGATGAAGAAAGTGGCCATATTGATTGGCTTCTGTGGCAGGGAACTGTGGGTGATATCTAGGACCTGAGAGTGGCCTCCAGCTAATAGCAAACAAAAAGCCACGGCCCTCAGTCCCTCAACAATGGAAATGGATCCTGCAAACAACCTAAGTGAGTCTGGATGTAGATTATTCCCCCAGTGAGCCTTGAGGCAACACAGCAAACTGGCTGACATCTTGACTGTAACCTGATTTAAGTTGATACATTTATGGTAATTTTTATACAGCAATGGAATACGAATGCACACACAGTCTAGTTACTCTTGGATCAATTTGATCCTGGCTTACATTTACCTTTTTCATACTGCATCCAGACAGGCTTTACTCTAGGTAAAATGTATCCTTTCTCAAGATGTGAGCCTCCTGAGGCCTCTTTTGAATGCGCTGTGGGTTAGAAAGTCTCTGCACTCTCCCCAGTGGGAACAGAAACTATTCCCAGACCTGCGCAAGTTTAGGAATTGTGTGGCTTTCGGCCTTAACTGGATATCTCTTTGGTCTCATGGACTTTCATCCTACATTGGCACTGGCACAGAACGGTACTCTGCCAAAGATTTGAGAGGACCCCTCTGAGATCACAAGCTCGCTCCTTCTACAGATCCTTCCCTATGGGGTACGTGCTCTGCAAATTCTAGAATCTCTTGAACTCTTTTATCTGTATTTCAATTCAGCAAACTGCCAAGCTCTGTTTACTGCATCCTGTAAACTGTCTCCAGGCAGAAAGCTGGGCAATTCTCAGACTCACCTTATTTGTTTTCCTTCTCAGGGATCTCCCAGTCCTGTGCTGTCCGATGTCCAATATCTGAAAATAATTATTTCATACATTTTTCCTGTTTTGTTTGTTTGTTTTAGGCAGAAGGGCAATTTCCAGCAGTTTGTACTTGAGGCGTGCTTTATTTTGTGATCTATCACCCTCTGGAATGAATGTATCATGAGGACTGCTTTGCCTGCTTTGTTTGGATTTGCCGGCTTTGCTCGTTGTGAATCCCTAGTGCCTGGAATATTGCATAGACATCGTAAATGATCAGTAAGTGTTTTTTGAGTGAATGAGTTTAGATACACTATTCTTAGTGTCTGCGGGGTGTATTTTCCCCTTTCTGATTTATTTTACTGACCTTGAGAGCTTGGGTGACTTTGGATTCTCTTGCTGTTTTACTTGGGATATTTCACAGAATCCTTTTGTTAACTCTTTCTTGCTTTCCTGAGTTAATTCCTAAAGTATTTGTTTGTTCGTTAGCTTAACAATACACACCGAAAACCTGGTATGTACCAGGTGCTCTTTTAGGCACCGTTAAAAAAAACATGCTCCTCAGCCTTTCCATTTTCCCTGTCATTAGCCTAATCTACTTCATATCTCCACCCCCCCCTTTTTTCCTGAAGATTTAGAGTGGCATCTGAAAATTCTTTAAACACAGTGCTCACTAGTGTTTGTTTTTTTTTGTGTTTTTTTTTTACTTTAAGTATAGATGAGTCAGTTAGAAGTACCCTATTGTGTGGCTGGCTAGCAGTGATGGAGCAAGACTTGACCCTGGGGAGGCACAGACAACTTGGAAGAGCAAAGGCTAAGTACAGAGAATGACTAATTGACACCTCTACTCCTTTCCACACTTGTAAGTTGCCAAAGAGAAATTAAATGTCCTAAAACATCATTTCTCTAAAAATAGTCTATTGGAAGATAGTGAATATAATGATAATAAGAAGTATCTTTTGAAATGTCCTAATTTAAAATATTTTGACTCTAAAGTATGCTTTTTCCATTAAAGCATTGCTCTACTTATGTTATAAACAATTTTCTGTACAGAAAATTGGGTGGTTTAATGTATTATATTGTTTCTAAGTGTTCCTGTTTAGAAAGTAAAATAGAAGCTTTCATTTTAGGATCTTAAAAAATGAGGCAAAGCTAATTTCCTGAAATTAACATC
Organism: Ailuropoda melanoleuca; assembly: GCF_002007445.2. NCBI lineage: Eukaryota > Metazoa > Chordata > Mammalia > Carnivora > Ursidae > Ailuropoda > Ailuropoda melanoleuca. The sequence continues at coordinate 96,987,089 of NC_048222.1, read as the reverse complement.
ACAGAATGATGTAGTTCAGCTTTACTCCCAATAAAATAAAATATTGTATCTATCGTCTGGTAATTCTGTGGCTACCATAAATTTTAGTTTACGAAAATATTTTCATTAGTGCTTTTAGAGATTAAAAATACTGGAAAGTTATTTTTATAACCTTGCTTTTAATTTTTTTTTCAAACCACCAGACTGTTAGCTCTATGAGGACAGAAACAATCTTTTTTGCTTATTGATGTAACTCCAGAACTGGCACATTCTAGATGCTTAATAATTTTTTTGCTACATGAGTCAACTCTATGTATTATTAACTAACATTATTACTCATGTTGAAAGAAGAAGATATCAGTGATCATCTAGATTTTTCAAATTTACTATATAAATAATAGTCTTTTATCAAAAGGTTTAATTGTATAGGTGCACACAAGTTGAAAGTTACCATTAATTTAAAAGGACAACACAACATTTACTCCTTTAAAAATCTCACTGATCCAATGGAAAAAAATTGTGAATTATTTCCATTGGTTTAAACCACATGGATACCATTAGAACATGAAGTATATAATAAATAAAAAAATAATAATTGAATTATATATGCTTAGCAGAAAAAGATGTCAAAATATATAGTACAGTCCTTCAGGAAAGCTAAAACACAAAAATTACCAGGGTGAAATGCAGGTCACAATATTTAAGCTTGTTTCTCTCGATCCGGGAGAAGTTCATGGACAAGGAAAGCTCTGAATAAATTAGGGAGAGTGCATAAGGGGAGTGTTCAGCCTTAGACCCCTTTTCCTGTGAGGTCTTTCTTGGGGGAAGGGTTGAGTGAAGGAGGAAGTGTTTTTGTAGGATCTTGAAGGCTTGACTCTCTTGTGAACTTTCACGATCCAGAAGAGCAAACATTACCATTCTACCAAAATAAGCCTTCCCCTCTCCTCTCTGCAACAAGTCCAAGTCACCACATGCTTTGCTCTGGCTTGCTGAAGACTCTTGTGGAGGCCTGGTTTTATTAGAGTCACATTAAAATGTGTATCTGGCTTTTTTTTTGTACAGAGGTTACTATGGCTGACCTAAAATATCATGAAAATAATATGGTGCAGTCAAAGCATGCATATGGCTAGTTATCTTTTCAGGTTTTCAAGATGTTCACTGTCCTCTCATTTGTTTTCCTTTGGTAATATTCTGAAGCATTTTGAAGGCTCTGTTATTGCTGTTATCTCCTTCTGATAGGATTTACTCGGAGGCAGGTGTTGTTGGCTACTGAGTTTGGCTACAGTGAGCCATGATACCACCCTCTGGCAACAGAGTCTTTAGGTCTGCTTATGAATATAATGAGATGCTGCACTTGCTTCCTACCTTTAAGGGGTAGGTTTTGCTTTAAGGAAGATTAAACTCAAAACTCACTATTATATAGTGCTACCAAAATCAAAATCTAGAAGGAGCAATATTAGGCCAAAGTCAGGATTCTAATGAAATATACAACAATGTTCCTAATCTTTTGTTTTTAAACTCTTCAGTTTTATTGCTCCTCCTTGAATAGTATTCAAAAGCAAAAACTACTCTTGCATTACATGTATAAAGGTTTATGATGAATCAGGTGATTTTAGAGTGGCCTCTCCCCTCTCTGAATGTTTATGAAAATAAAAGTGAAAGCAAATTATGTTTGCTACAGATTCAAATTTTATCAAAGGAGCAAGAAGCCACATTCATTCATGTAGACATTAATGCTCTGTTTTGAAGGAAATCAAATAATACAGTTTATTTATTGGTAAGCACGATTTGCTGTGGTCTTGGAAATCAGCCATAAAATTTTATAAGTTATAAAAGAGTAATGACCTCCAAGAGGCCAGTGGAGACTTTTGTTTTGAGAAGGAAAAGAAAAATAATAATTGAGTGAAAAAGGATCTCGTATCTTTCAGATGACATTTTGGGTAGTAAAAACAAAGTTATTTTATATAATATTAATGCTATTTTTCTATGAGGAAGTGAACAAAGCAAGTCTGTATATTCTCTTCATTGGGAAGTGTGCATGATTGTAACTATAATGTAATGAGGATACTATCATTATCTGACTTCTGGAATTGGTCTTTTCTACTTTTATATTTGTTTGTTCCCTCACCTATTTGTGCTGTGAAAAAACTTGAACAAGGGGCTACATCTTATATTTTGTGCTTTTATCATAGTGTCATATAATTTAGTGCCCTGTAAGTAGGTAATTCTTTTCAGCCTTGTGATCAGTTGTATAAAGGTTTGCATGCATATAATTAATTTTCGATCAGATATATTTGACATCGTTTTCTCTGTGGTGCATGAGATATTCAAGGATTGAACTTCCAAAGCTCCTAAACTTCTTTGAAGGAATAGCTTGCTCTAAGGAACAGGGTGAAAGCCAATAATAGAGATCTGAGAAAGGCAAATTACATTGCAGAGCCTCATGTGCTATCTAACTTGTTCTTCAGGGTAAACAAGTATAATAACCAGTTCATCCTGGTTTGCCTGGGACTTTGCTGGTTTTAGCATTGAAAGACTTCAATCTTAGGAACCCCTCAGTCCATGTGATCAATATATAAAATTTCAGTGGATCAGACCATATCTAATCTATGTCCGTGTCTATAACTATGAATGAATTGATGTGTATCCACATACAAAATCACTGTGCATACATGTTTCTAAATAGATATACATACAGATATAGATATCTATAGAGATATAGATATCTAGATGCATGTATACATAGTGATTCAGGTTCGGATGGGGAAACTTCCCATCTCCCCATTTATGCTTCAAATCTTGGCATTATTCACCTTTAAATTGAGCAGTTTTTGCCTGATGCTCATTTTTTTAAGCAAATCATATAGACAGACTATTGATTAGTCTCTAGTTTGCTCTTTCTTTTTATCTATCATCTATCTATCATCTGTTTTATTTTATTAGTAAAAAAATCACAAACTGTAGGACACATTGCTGACAGGCATTTGTGAAAGAAGCAGCATTTCCCCTGTGCTAGATTCATTTTCCTTTTGAAACTAATATTCTTTAAATTCCCTAAACTTGAATTTTCCTATAAATTTTAATATAAGTTTTAAATGTAAATATTGAAAGAATGAAAGCCATTAAAATACTAACTGAAAAAAAATGCTCCTGATATCACTTCAACTATGTTATGTATATGAACAACAAAACATATCTCATATATGGGAGATATTTCTTTGCAGTGATTCTATGATTAAGGCTTTTTAAAGCCTATACAACTTCAGTTTATGATCAATGTCTTATACAGCATTGACCTCCTCAGGCCTCACCATTCTGTGGTTAATACTTCACATTACCATTTATACCCACATTCCACCTCCTTGTAGACCTCACTGAATAACTGTGCATCTTAGTTTTCTAATAAGTCTCCCAGTCCTGCATCATGAGTTCCTGGGCCTTTCACGCGTGTTCCGTCTTTTCCATCTTAGGCCATCGAGAGCCACTGTAGGATGTGGCTTGCTATTCCTGCCACTGCCCTCCTTGAAAACAATGTTTCTCTCTGCTCATTTCTTTGCTTATGGAGATGTATTTTGCTGTAAAATGTTATATCTTATTCATCACTTTATACCAGCACTTGGGATAGTGTCTGGCCCATAAAAACTGTTCAGTAATAATGTGTAGATTGCATGAATGAATGAATGAATTTATTTATTCACACATAGTTATTGAATGTTTAATTTGAATCACAGTGCTAGCAACTGAGGGCACAATGATGGATGTAAGAGACATTGGTGTTTCCCACACAGAGGGTGGTTACAGTTCACTGGAATATACAGATGAGTGAACAGACCATTGTAATGCAGTATGAGGTGCCAAGTGCCGTAAGAGAGGAGTGCAGGGTGCTGAGAAGCCAAGGAGGGCCACCTACATGGCCTATAGCTGGCTGGTTGTTCTGGTTAGGTATGTTTTGTTGGAGATGGGCAGAAGGGAGTTCTTTACTTCTCTGAGCCCAGAAATGTGTCTTCTGAGCACAGTTCTCTCTTTAAAAGGAACTGAGCATCTTTACAAATTCTGCATCATTTCTGGGTTTGAGGACTTTAAAAACATATGCATATTTTTAAAGCAGAAAATTGGTTCTTCAATGTACTTCAGTTTCTGAAAATTTCAGAGAGGCGTCTAAATTTGTCTTTTTTCTTTAAAAATGTAACATACTAAGCATAATGTCTAAAAACTATGATGAAAACCTAAGACTAATTTGCTTCTTTTTTTTCCTTTTTTTTTTTTTTTATAAAACATGCAAGGAGGGGGAGTATCTTACAGTTCTTTTTAAAGCATACATTTCAATGCTTGCTTTCTTTCATTTGCTTGTTTAATCATCACTGGCAGGTGTGCATGATGACGTTAGTGAGGTTTCTTTTATTCCCGGCAAAGCACTAGTATACAATTCTATTTTTATGAAGTAAATTTCAATGGGACCAATGTACTCTTTGGAACTCATTTAATATCACATAGTGTTAGGCCAGGATAGGAGACTCTTTTAAATGAACTTTGTTTGTTTGTTTGTTTCCTATTCTGTATCATTCACATGCTAATATTCTGTCAAGTTTCAGTGTGTGTCCTAGAGCTTTAGAAAGTATTTTATCTTCAGATGCTTCATTCATGCTCATCAAAACAAAGTCAAATGAGAAAAACCGGGCTCATTTTCTTGTCATTTTTTTGACTGATAACATATTTTGTAGCATTTTAATGAGTATAGTATAGTTATTTTAAAATGTTTTATTAATTCTCTCTTTGATTGTGCATATGAAACACATCAGTATGTTTTACTTAAATGAAGAGAGATGTATAGCATCTAAACATTAAATAAAATTCCCCCAGGTTTTGGTAGTAAGTTTTCAGAGAAAAATGGAATCACTATTTTAACTACTATGAAAAACAGTAAAATTAGATTCACTATTTGTGTTATTGATCAAAGTTTTTTTTTTTATTAATAGTGACAATCTAGATTATGTGATTTCATGGATGCTATACATTTTCAATCTTTTTTTTTCTAATGTAAACATTGTAGTTATTGAACACGTGATCCTCTGTGGATAAAAGGAAATGGTCATGGATGAAATCTATTCCTTTTCTTTTGCAGGGTGTTATACTGATGATTCCTACATTATTTATGTCATGTTTACACGTAGAAAAGAGTGGTATTTATATGGAACATGCGGGTCAATAACAAGGCTGCTGATGACCTCAGGTGACCACCTGGGGGCTTGGTTAGCCCTGGGCCTTGCCCAGCTGTACAGGCCTGAGAGGATCAATATCTCACCACATCTGTGTGCCAATCACAAGCACACTGCTTGGGCAGCTCTATACTCATGTGCAAAGGGCAGCCTTGGCAAAATTGTGTAGTGCATTACTGTAAATGCAAACCTCAGGCTTTGTTCTTTTCTGTCTTTTCCTTTTTTTTCTCTTCCTTTCCTTATTTTCTTCTCTTCCCCCCTCATCTTTTAATATAACATTCATGAGCACGTTTTGGTGAATATAACTAATAAGTAGTTATTCTAAAAATTTAGATAATAAAGGATATAAATAACATAAAGTTATTTATAATTCCAACACCCCAAAATAACTGTGGCTATAACGTGTGTGTATAAATTGTGATCAAATATCATACACAGGTTTTTGTTTGTTGGTTTTATTGAAACCTGATGTTCTGGATACATTTCCCTAAGTAATTAAACATGATTTAAAAAAAAAAAAGATTTATTTATTTATTTTAGAGAGAGTGTACAGGGGGGAGGGGCAGAGGGAGAGAGAAAAAGAATCTCAAGCCAACTCCCCAATGAGTACAGAGCCCGATGTGGGGCTTGATCCCAGGACCCCAAGATCATGACCTGAGCCGAAATCATGAGTTGGATGCCTAACCGACTGAGCCACCCAGACACCCCTAAAATAATTTTTGATTTTTGCAAGATATTGCATTAAATGAATGTTCTATAGTTAATTTTATAATTAATTTTTTTAGGTAATTCTCATTTTTCCTGGTGGTATAGTTAACATGTTGATATATATCCTTAAACATGATTAGGATGAATTTTTAGGAGAATTAAGAAGTCTATTTTAGTTGTACTAGCTATTATAACAATTAAACCCCTAGAAGTTAGTGCTTCGCTGGATGTGATTTTTGCTCACATAATGGTCAACAAGGCTGAGGTGTTGTTTTGGAGGTGGTGGTTCAGAAGTATGACCACTATTGAGAGTCCCAAGATAATGATGGCAGGCTCTGTCCTTGTCAGCACATGGCTTCCGTAGCCACCCTGGGAGATGATGTCCAACCAACAAATTTGGGGTGAGAAGCAGAATCAGATATTGCATGGAGGGTTTATATGGGTCAAGCCTGGAGGTGGTCTCAATTCTACTCATTCTCCACTAGTAGGAGAACTTGGTCACATCAAATTACTAGGGAGGCTGGGAAAGAAAGTTTAGCTGTGCTCTCAGCTTCCTTGTCTTCATCTCAAGATCACAATTCTAACCATATTTAAATTTCTTGCCAATTGTTTTAAGTAATAGTTTACCAATTTACACCAATTTACACCCAAACCAACAGTTAGAAATGCTTGTTTTACTTCAATAGTAACAGGCATATTTTAAAAGTATTCTGAACTTAAAGTAAAAACCAAAGACTTCTCACTGTTGCTTTAAATAGCAATTATTTGACTACTACTGAAATTGAACATTTTAAATATGTATATGGTCCATTTTTCTTTCTGAGTTCTGCGTTTATAAATTTAACTATTTTTCTACTCAGCTGCCCATTTTTTTCTTCATGACTTTAAAAACTCTTTAATAAAGTTAGGAAGAAAGCACTTTTTGGGGTTTTTGCTTTTTTTGTTTTTGTTTGTTTGTCTGGTCCACTTTGGATTTGTCCTTTAACTTTGTTTATATTAGATTTTTCATAGAAAGTCTTTAGTTTTTATGTGATCAAATCTAACAGTTCTTTTCTTTATGTTTTCTGTCTCTCTTTTTATGTACTCTGCTTTTCTGGTGTATTTTATCCTTATTATTATTTTATTTATTTATTTATTTAGTTCTTTCCTTATTCCCTTAATTTCGTCTTATACCTCTGTCTGTTCTGGCTTTCTCCAGCCTGATCATTCCCCTTTGCCTGTCTCTCAGGGTTGGCCTTGGTCTGTGAATTCTCTCACTCTACTCTTGTCTACATCACAATTGATTGCTTGAGAATTATTCTGCACAGAGAAGCTCTTAAATTACATCTCTCATTATTAATACACTTATTAAAATACTTAATATGTGCCAGACACTCTTGAGTGGTTCAAATGCAGTATTTCATTTCATCTTAGCTTCACTTGGGTTAAAGAAGTTAGGTCACTTCCCCAAGGTCACACAAGTAAGTAGCAGAGAATGGATTTATGTTACTGGAACTTCAAATACTAGAATCAAGCTTTTGGTAGATAATTTGGATGAGGATGTTTCCAATGCCACTTAAATGCTCAGGTTTAAATCTTCATTTGTAATGCCTACAGCATAACCACTAAGTGTACTCTGAAAGTTTGAGTTCCGCTCAGAATCTCTGAAAATCTCTTGGTGGTTTGCCAATAAGGTACCCATTTCTTTCTATTCATCCTTGATATGATGTAGCAGAATCAACTTTTATTCAGTTAGAAAGCTATATATGTCCCATAAAATAAAATGTCCTGCTTGTGAAACTTCTTTCCTTTTTAAGGGTACATCAGGAATTATGGGTACTGATTAATGTTTTGGGTTGACTAAACATCCTCTCAGCCCTGATACTCCACAGCTCTATCATAGAGTTAAGCATCTTCTATCCATGAATTTACTACCTCCAAGTAGATATACTTTCTATCCCTCCAAGTAGATAAAGTACTTATCAATTCTATCATGTGTGTATTTTTTGGGGGGTGGTTTATAACAATGTTTAGGTTTGATCTCATGTCATATATACAGTTGTGAGAAGAAAGCAAAGAAAGCCTGAACCAAGCAACTGCTCCTTGTTTGGTCACAGCGTCTATTAGTAGATAGCTTTTAAAACAGAAACATCTGTAATAATTGAATTATCATTCTCTGTTTACAATGGGAGAGTGGCTCTAAAAGAACGATGAATGATCATCTAGAATCACTTGTGACTATAAAATAATAACATAGTTTGTGGCAGTTGGTCTACGGAATTTTCTCATTATTTTAGAGCCAGATCCAGTAATTTTCTTGCCTATTGACAAAGCCATTTGTACACAGTCACAAACAAATAAAAATTGTGCATTTAGAAGACTTCAAAGTACGAAATCCATTTACTTCCTTTTACAAATACTTTTTATATCAAAGAAATCAGTATCAGGAGGTATTTATTTACATCTAACCTGAATTATAAGAGACAACAATAAATACAACTCTTAGCAAAGTGGTAGGCATTCTTGATACATCTTTAACTCATTTAATCTTTTTTCTTGATATTTTCTCCAAACATAAGAAAATAAAGCCTTGAAAAGTTATAAGATTTAATTCCTGTGTACAATGATTCTAAAGTTATACAATATAATCTGTTTCAATTAGGAAGCCAAGTGATATAGACAGAAATTTCATATGAGGAGGTATAAATATATCCCTTTGTTGAATATACTAGTCTTGTTAAAGTTCAAAATTTCCTGAGAAGTCATCATTCCTGCTACAAAACAAAACAAAACAAAACAAAACAAAATCAAGTTAAACTCAATCCACTAGCTGTTAAACCTAGTTGCATTACCTTGAGCCAGAGGACCCTAATGCTCTTATTGTTTGGTCTACTTAAGTTTAGTAATAAAATTCCTTATACATCATTTCTCTTGTCTAGGAGGCAGTCAAAAGTAAAAGTACTAAGTTCAATATTTTTAAATGATTATCATTTTCTAAGAAAAGTTGATGTTGATCACTGTGTCATATTAAAGTCTTGTCTACTTCAATAAGTTTGAGTTCATCTTTTCAAATGCTTTTTAAAACTATAAGCCATAAAAGATTTTATTTTATTTTTAGATTTACTTTTTAGAGCATGCAGGTTAGAGTGGTATGAGTTTAAGATAGTTGGAATGGGACGGAAATGTTGAGACTTATATATTTTTTCATATAAATTACTCCATAAATCTGTAAGAAATGTTTGGGGGTGTGTTTGTGAATAATGTATTGTCCTTCAAGTGTGATACATTTGTTTCTGTGCATTTGCATTTTTCAGAGTTCAGATTGAGTCTACTGGATTGTATTTGAAAATATGTCAACTTTGTAAAATAGGTTACTGGATATACCCATATGATCTATTCAGACTTAGTTAGTAATATATTACAGTCTTCCTTTTGGGGACCAAAGTGCCCATATTTTACTGTAGTAGTTGCCATTCATCGAATCATATGAAAGTCACTGGATCAAACACTAGCTTTTCAGTTTCTGGAGCTCTTATAATACACCTACGACACTGAATGTGAATATTTCAAATTTGTAAAGTTTTGATAATATAGCAAATAGATTTTTATAACCTATTCTCAGCCGCATCGTATATTCCAGAAGTCCTGTGACTGTAATTCTGTTTCAATCCTCAAAATCTCAAAAGGTCTTTATATTCTTATACCCATGAGGTAGCCTGTTTTTACCCTGTTGAAAATTGTTAGGAAAATGATTGTGGCAAATCTACTTAAGAAAAGTGAAGAATATTGGTACAGAATTTCCTTTAAATTCTTATTTAAAAAGTTTTGCCTGAGCAGAGAAAGACAAGTATCATATGGTTTCACTCATATGTGGAGTATAAGGAAAAGCACCGAGGACCACAGGGGAAGGGAGGGAAAACTGAATGGGAAGAAATCAGAGAGGGAGACAAACCACAAGAGACTCTGGACTTTGGGAAACAAACTGAGGGTTACAGAAGGGAGAGGGGTGGGGGAATTGGGTAACGGGGTGATGGGTATTAAGAAGGGCATGTGTGGTGATGAACACTGGGTGTTAAACACAACTAATGAATCGTTGAGCACTACATCAAAAACTAAAGATGTACTATATGTTGGCTAATTGAGCATAATAAAAAAAAGTTTTGCCTGCAAAATTACATTTATACTAAACTGTATTTTGGAATGGGATGGGATGAAATCCTTAAATTGAAATCATTATTAACCTGTGTACAAATTCTCTGAACCGAATACACTTTCATGAATTTAAAAAATCCAATTCTATAGAGCTTTCTCATGTTCATTAAAAAGTTTACTTGAGAAATAAATACAAAATATGGTACATACTAAGCAAATTAGATTTGAAATTTTAATAATGGATTATTTGATTTTCCACAATAGTCACTCTGTATATGCTAAATGAGAGTAAAAAACAAGTGATGGCAATGGAGGTCTTTTAATTTAATGGTTAAAGCAGTGGCAGCTGTAGAAAGGGATTCATGCCTAGAAAGTTACATATGGCTGGCTCTGTGGGAAACCAACTTCTTCACTTTGTAACAAATTAATAAACAAGGTTTCTCCATAGATGAATGTGAGACACCAAATGGCTCTCTCTTCTATAATATATAGGTTTGAATGTAGGGAATACACTAAGTAACCTGTCATACAAGAAATTTTAGGTAAATTATAATCCAATTATATGAGAAAACACAATCAGGAGGCCAATGGGTGGGGTTTGACTGGTTTTGTTTTTTTGTTTGCTATTTAACTCAAGTCTTAATTACTTTGAGTCGTGGCTTGTGCTCTGGACCGAAATGTGCCTTGGGTTTTTAACAGGTGTATACCCCTTCTGCAATTTGCATAAACTTTACTAAATTTTAGACTCCTCATCTCATAATATGGGAATCATATAATAATTCCTAACTCGGAGGATTGTGATGTTTGGGGCAGCATTTATTCTTTCTTTTACTATTTACTCTCCTTTGGGGAATATCAATTCTCATGGATGTTAATTCCATCTTCAGGATAGTGATGATGTCTCCAAAATATACCTTCCCTTTGTGCTTTGGACTTGCATACCTAATTTGTTAATTTATTTATCTCCACTATAATCTCTCACAGAAATCTAAAATTTACCATACCTTTAATTAAAATTTGTTTTCCATCCAGAGAAATTATCTTGGAATCCTCCCTCCCTGTCACACCCCAAACATTGAAACATTAATAAGCCTGATTCTATTTTCAAGATATAATTTTAATCTATTTTTCAGTCTCCAGTGCCACATCCTTAGGCAAACCACAATTATCTCCTGCCTCCTGGCTACTAGCATCTACAATCCAATTTGTCTTTTTCCATTCTTGTATACCTCTTATACCAGTCTCCACAGTGTTGCAGCTGTGATATCCTTAGAACCTAAATTGGATCATATCATTCTTCTGCTTTACATACTACAGGGGCCTCCCACTGAATTTAAAATGAAATGCATATTTCTTGCTGTGCCTCACAAGGCTCTTCATGATGGCTTGGTGCATTTCTTGGCAAGTCTGTGTTGTGCTACATCCCTCCCAGCTTGCCACACAGAAACCAAACTATTTTCCCTTTAGTTCTGTGACCACTCAAAACCTTTCCTGGCCTCAGCCATTCCACATAAGGTGTGCTCTTTGCATGCCATACTTTACCCCATCCCCTGTCTCACACTCCACCCCCACCAACCCTTTTGTGCTACTCTCGCTTCAGGCCTCAGTTGAAAGATGCCTTCCTCAGAGGGCTTCCCTGACTGCTCTAACTAAAGAAGATTCTTATTTGTGATTCTCTTTAGCTCTGGTGTATTTCTATGTTAACATTAAAATTATCTTATTATTTATCAGTTTGCTTTCTCTTTTGTTCGTATTCCTCAAGAGAAGTTAAGCCAAGTAAGGACAGGAATAGCATCTTGTCTAGATACTATCTAGTCTAGAATATCATCTCTACATGGTAACTAGCACACAGTTGACACTGAAAAAAAATAAATGTTGAATGAGTATATTTAATGCATGGGAAGCCCACATACAGTGTCCTCTTTAAATCAAGTGCTCACTATATGTTAGCCATGACATCTTGAGCTCAAATCTCAAATCTTGGTTGAGGGTATGGGATAAGAAATTATAAAGAGTCCTGTTAAAACAATAGTAACATAGTAATTGATTGTAATGCTCTTTTGTTGTTTGTTTATTTTCTTTAGTTCTTTGGTGAAGTTAATTTTTTCCCATATATTTCCCTGCCAAGAGCATTTGAATGGTAATTATAAAACAGTGGTGTTGTGATAGGAGGGTGATAGGTGGTCTTCACATACATAGAAAGACCTGTGGTTTAGTTGTAATCATCAAAGTGCTTTGAATGTGTCTACTCAAAAACAAATTAAATAAAAGAATCATGGGAGAAATATCTTTTAGACCCACTTTTTTTTGTTCCAAATTAATGACTTTTTATTATATCCAAGAAGGATGTCTAAATAATCTCTGAACAGAGAGGGGGCTTATGTGTCCTCATGGCAGGGTGAGAGGTGGCCTGCTGTCTTCTGCCTCCTAGACCAGGTCCACTTGGCAGATGTTTTTCATGTTGGCATTAGCAACTTGGTTCTGAGGATGTTGTGACTTCTGGTCACTTGCAGTTTGGGCAAAGCTCCATTTTACCTCACTGCAGACCCCTCTGAACTTTTACTACTTCCATTCAGTCCAAGCTTGGGTAGGGGTATAGGTTTCTTTTACGCAGCTCTTGCTATAAAGCATTCGAGTGTTCTAAGATAGATTCCATTATGCCTCCTTAAGCTGACTTCTGGATTTTATGTATTCAAATAAGACTTGGGGCACCTGGGTAGCGCAGTTGTTAAGCGTCTGCTTTCGGCTCAGGGCGTGATCCCAGTATTGTGGGATCGAGCCCCACATCAGGCTCCTCCACTGGGAGCCTGCTTCTTCCTCTCCCACTGCCCCTGCTTGTGCTCCCTCTCTCGCTGGCTGTCTCTCTCTGTCAAATAAAAACAAACAAACAAACAAACAAAAAAAAAAACCTCAAATAAGACTCAAACAGTTGCCCCTTTGGCTTAGAGCAGGTTGAAATGGAGGTCTCTTTTCACATTTTTAGATAGAAAGTTGGAATGGGTGGCAATAGTGAACACCTCCCAAACCACTGAAGGCTTTTCCCTTTCATTGAAATGAAACCTCAGGGAAGGATATCTGGATGCAGCTATTTACTCATTTGTTTTCCCCTCTCTTCTCTTTTAATAATTTCCTTGTACCAGAAGGAGGCATACTTTTATTTTAGTTACCCTATTTTGTAGAGTAATACACATGGTCTCATTTTCCAAACAATAAAGTGTATTTCCTCTACTTTGTCAGAGTACTGGATGATTTGAGTCTTCCAGGCTTAGTCTTTACTATGCTGCTACGGGAAAGGAAATAAGAACATCTGATGAATTCTCTCCCAAAACAACAATCTAACAACCTAGTTGTGAGGAATTTTCTTTCTGCAAAATCATATTTTGTTTCACAGGCAAAATATTACCAATGTTTCCCCTCTCTGCCACACACACACACACACACACACACACACACACACATACCCCTTTACATTCTTTCTTTAAAAAGTTCTAATCCTTCCCCCTGCTTGTGTTCCTTCTCTCGCTGGCTGTCTCTATCTCTGTCAAATAAATAAATAAAATCTTAAAAAAAAAAGTTCTAATCTTATCCAAAAGGCAAATGCATGCCTTTGGCTGATTAAGTAAAGATCTACTCAGAAAGGTAATCATAAAGACTAAAGAGATAATTACATTCAAAATTATCTAAATATATCCTTTATACTAGGCATTCACACTGAACACAGAATTAGGAGGATCAGGGGAAACAGTTTGGTACAGATGTTAAGTTACTTATAAGACCAAGAGAAAACAATATGAAAAAAAATAGAAATCTCAAATGATGTTTCAGTGTGCCTATGAATACAGTTTACCATATACGAATTATGCTGGGATAGCAGGTAACTTTAGATTCTGAAGTTCAGGGGGCTTACTATGAATCTGCCATGAGTGCACAGTATAGCCTGTTTTGGTTGGCAACATTTAAATTCGAAAGTTGCTATCTGCTCAATTTTCTCAACCTCAAATTCTCCTCTGCATATCCTATACACGTTCGATCTCTTGTCCCTGATTTTGCCTGATTTAGTGAGGAACAAGGTCTATGTAAAGAAGTTGCTCAGTCAGCACTTAGAAAGGGAAGCAAAATTTGTAGCACTGGCTCTACTGTAGATAAGCTATAAGAAAAGATTGTGGTTATTAAAATAAGATAGTGACTCTTAGATGCCTATGCTAAAAGGTTTATTATAATAGGATATGGATCTTGTTAATTAACTCAGTAAAATGTACTAAATCTAGAAGGTCCTCTCTGGAAAATAGAGAAGAGACAATTTATACGCTCTAAAGAGTGTTATAAAATTGGCACCTTTTCATTCAAAAATGAGTAGTGCTCTCTTAACTATAAGAAACAAACTGAGGGTTGTTGGGGGTGGTGGGGAATGGGGTAACTGGATGATGGGCATTAAGAAAGGCACTTGATGTAGTGAGCTCTGGATGTTATATGCGACTGATGAATCACTAAATTCTACCCCTGAAACTAATAATTCATTGTATGTTAACTAAATTGAATTTAATTTAAAAATTTAAAAAATGAGTAGTGCCTACTCATGCCATGTACTCTGTTGGTGGGCAGGATAAATTTGGCATTTGACTGAGGCACCAGGATGCAATAATAAAATTCCAAATTGAAGACCAAAGTGCAAAAGAGAATTTTCAAAGGTAATACCAAGATGCAATTTCTTAACACTTGAAATTTCTGATCTATTTTGAGGTCATAAAATTATCAAGAAGGGATATTGAATTAAAGAGCTTTTGAAGATTGGGGTAATATTTTGGAGTGGGGTGGGGCTGATGGTGATTAATTTCTAAATCTTTTCCCTCAAGGAGGGCTTGATATGTGTCTCCAGTATTGTGGGGGAAGAAGGGACAGGTGTCAGACACATGGCTAAGCAATGTAAAGCCAGTCTAAGGTAGAGAGTAAGAGAGAAGGAAAGAGTTGCTGCTGCTCTTGGAGTAAGTCCACCCTCTTCCAGTGATGGTCCTATACTAGAAATACCAACCCAGTATCAACATAAAAGGCATTCTGCCCAAAAAACTTTCTACCAGAAGGGGAGGGGATTCCAACAAAGAGGCACTCTTTGCAGAGACCACCAAAAACCCAGAAGTTGAAGAAGAGGGGAGCCAGAGAGGGAGCAGTCAGATGAGGAAAGGCAGTTGGAGGGGCCCTAACAGGAGAGGGTCCATGAACCCATGGAATCACCCATGAGAAAAAAAATCAACTTCAAACAACATAACATTATGCCCGGAGAATAGAAAGCTAGTCAAGTTAAACTTTCTGAAAAGAATATTTTCTTTTCTCTCCCTGCACTTAAATTGTAGAGTACACAGAGGATGTAAACAGCAAGCTGGATGAACTGCGGGGACAGAGAAAAAAAGCTGTTTATACCTACTTCCCAGAAGGATGCTATCTGCCTACATCCAGATCTAGCTGCCAGAAGAGAGAAGATTTAACTGTAAGTTATATTCCAAGATTTTATTTTTAGACTGGACAGGATATTTTAATTAATAAACTGAAATAATTCTCACAAGTGATTCTAAGAGTAAGCAAAAGAGTCATAAGTCCTACCAGGGTTCTCATTCAGAGAAAGAGAAATTTTTCCCTGTGGGTGTTTAAAGCCAGGCTAGGGGAAAAAAAAAAGTAAAAAGTTGTGATGTAAAAATATTCCATCATTCATGATTACATTAGATCATAGAGAAACAATGTGATGCAGTCCCTGTTCTCAAGGAGTTAAGTCCGTGATACCACATATTTGAAAAAAGACTGATACTTACATAGGATACCATGGGAATACCTGGGAGGGACACTTACCAAGATAAAGGGGGATAAGAGAAAATCTCCCAGAAAGATGAGACACAAATTGAGTCTTGAGATGCGTTGGTGTGAGCTGGGAGAGGTGAGGCGTGCTTTGAGTAGCAGGAGCAGGACATGCATCACCGTGACCTCTTTTTCTAGAAAGAGCTTGTGTCTATGTGTACCTCCTCTTTTTGTTTTATCTAGTGAACCGAGTTGGGCCAGCGAACCTGAAAGAAACTGCAAAGTTTGTTTGTGCCTTTGAGTCTTCAAAGGGTACAACTCTCTGCTCTTTGCTCCATTTCCTCTGCCCTCTGCTCTCACCTCTGAATTTGTGGAATGAACAATTTCTTAAGGCAGAGGACTCCCTAGCCCAAACTAAAGAGTACAGAGACTCTTAAAGAATTTGAGGTTCAAGAAGATTCTACCCACAGCTATATCCCTCTCTCTGCCCCAGTGTAGGTGTTGATTTGGGGACTGGGGTGGGGGCAGTGGTGTGGAGGAGATGTTGAACATTTCTGACCCAAGTGAGCTATTGTTCTCTCTTCTCTTAATCTTTTCTTATTTTTATTGGATTCATTGTTTCTGCTTATTTGGAAGCCTAAATTGGCTGTTTACTTATTTCTAGGCATGTTCTTTTATTGCATATGTTGTATATGTACAAAAGTGCCAAAAGAGGGAAATAATGTGGGCCATAGGAAGGCAGATACTAACTTATAATTCCCATATATCAGAGAGTCTGAGATGTTGCAATAGGATATGTTAAATTGAAAAAAACAACCAATAAAGAATCACAAATGTGGTGAACTCACAGTGAATGAAGCTGGGAAGAGTTTAAACAAACAACAAATGACTGTTGTATCTCACAGGTCACATTCGCATCCTTACCTCCTGCAAGACTCAAATGCTTGGGTTAGCAACAAAAAGACAGCAGCATTCTGATTTTCAATTCTTAACATTTGAACTTGAGGAGCCACATGGAATCACAGAAGCGGGCTCAGTTTAGGGCCAAAACTCTGCTGCTTGGTTGTGGGTCTACTACTCTCTGCTAGATGACTTAAGGAAAATCTTTCAGACTCTCTGGGTCTTTGTTTTATCATCCAGAGGACTACCTTTTAAATTTCAAAACATTGTTTTTAGAATCATAAAAGTTAATTCATTTTATACTGTTAAACGCCACACAAATGTTAGGTGTTATTATTTTGAGAGTAACCATGGTTTTAAACCCTGGACTACCATGTGAGCTCTGGAGAGTTGGGATTCTTTCATTTCTTACAAGCCATGCATCCTTGGGCAGGTTATTTAATCTCACTGTGCCTCCAATTCTGCATGTGTAAATTGAAAATAGCACTTATTTTATAAATTTTAGAAAGATGATACATGTTAAATATCTAGATGAATGCCTGACACTTATAGGTATTCAAAATTTAAGGTGAATTGTTTATTAATATCAAAGTAATGATAATAATTGCCCTTATTATTACCTATCCATCTAGCCTTGTTCCAATTATCAAGGGCTGGAGCTGGCCAGAGGCCCCTGGCAGTTAGGTCTAGTTTCTCCTTCCAGCTTAATAGGCAGGAAGACCTATCTGGCTGGATAAAACATCCAGAGCCTTATCTTTTTATGCTATCGGGACTGTGGGGTTGGGGGTGGCTCCTTATTTTTCTACTTCTGGCCTCTGTGAACACAGGCGTAATGGGAGGGTTCTCATGTTTGATTCACTCTCTGATTTTTTTTTTTTTTAAGATTTTTATTTGTTTATTCGACAGAGATAGAGACAGCCAGCGAGAGAGGGAACACAAGCAGGGGGAGTGGGAGAGGAAGAAGCAGGCTCATAGCAAGAGGAGCCTGACGTGGGGCTCGATCCCAGAACGCCGGGATCACGCCCTGAGCCGAAGGCAGACGCTTAACCGCTGTGCCTGCCACCCAGGCGCCCCCACTCTCTGATTTTTGATGAAGAATCTAGCAGTATTCCCTGTTGGGCACAGAGACTTAAGATCATTCAAAAATCAAATTAATATGAAAGTTTGATTCCTTCACTCCAAGAATGTGGTTAGAATTTTTTTCTTCAGGGAATACTGTAGCAGTTATTACTTCTTTCCAAGCAGAAAACAGGCCTAAGTTGTAAAGCTCCTCTCACTCTGGGCTCCAGCCACTCTCTCAGTGGGGACACATGAGTTCCTTACATGGCTACACTTGAGCTGCCGCTCCTACTGGGATGCTTCTAACAAAACAAGAATCAAAACCAAATGAAGATTTGGGAAGGGCCAATAATCAAACATTTTATTTTTTTCATCATTTGGGTAGTATTTTGGATTCTTTTGATCTAAAAACAAACAAAACTAAATTAATAAACAAAATGTTGAAACTGGTCCAAATCCTGTTTTCTTTGTTGAGATGAGTGGGTAGGTGACTTAACTCTTTATAACAAGAGCCTGCTCCTAAATCCGTCTCCAAAATGAAATAAAAATAGAAAAAACAATGTTTTTTGTCCTGTGTCAATCAGCCGATTGATTGACAAAGACGCAATGATTCCTAAGAATGTGTATATTGTTATAGGCCCACATATCCTTATCTGAAATCCTTGGGGCCAGATGTGCAGCTGGATTCAGAAATTTTTAGATTTTAGAAAGACGATAAAGTGCATTTATTATGTATTACAAAACATTGCCAGCAGGGTTATGGCAACACCTTATAATCAAATATGTTTACATTTTTGTGAAACAGGCAAATAGTCAAGCTGAGTGGGATGCAATAAAGACTTTAAAGCTTCCCATCAGTTCAGGGTGGGTTTTGCTGCCAAATTGGGTTAGGTTATGTCAACTTTTGTTCACTTAGATTTTATAATTTTTATTTTATTTTATTTTAAAGATTTTATTTATTTATTTGAAAGAGAGAGAGACAGCCAGCGAGAGAGGGAACACAAGCAGGGGGAGTGGGAGAGGAAGAAGCAGGCTCATAGCAGAGGAGCCTGACGTGGGGCTCGATCCCATAACGCCGGGATCACGCCCTGAGCCGAAGGCAGACGCTTAACCGCTGTGCCTCCCAGGCGCCCCTAGATTTTATAATTTTAGATACACACTTAGATTTTATAATTTTTATAGTTTGGAATTTCACATAACAGATTGTAAACCTTAGAGTTCTAACCAAGATTTAGTGAAGTGAAAAATGCTGATAGAAAGTTTCCACTAGTGTCCAAATTATACAAACATATTTTGAGCATTCTAACTCATCCAAAGAGGGATGTTTAGTGACACTGTGGCTATTGAATTGTTTCAGAATTTTTTGGACCCAGTATCATTTGTGTGCATTTGTGCATTATGACAACATGATTTTTCCCCCCATCTTAGTAAGGGTGCCGAATAGACTCTTGACTCCTGACCCTCCTTCATCTGCTGTTAGCTGTCCAGCATTCCCGTGGCAGTACATAGCATGTCCAGCCAGCTATTCCCAATTAAGAAATAGAACATCATTCCTGTTCATATTTTCTTCTCCTTCATTCTGTGCCAATTTAAATTCACCATCCATTCTTTTTTCTAATCAACAAAAGTAGATTTCAAATATATTCCACATAGATACGGAAGTTTTTCTTTATAAACATTGTTCATATTATGTCAATCCATTGCTTAATACACATTAATGGTTTTCCATTGCACTTACAATATAAACCAAAAACTTTTCACAAGAAGTATACTTTCCTGGGCAGTCTGGCCCTGCCTATTCTCTCCAACATTATCTCATACCATTCCCTTTACTTGCTTGTTATTACTGGAAAATTCAAAATTATTTATCTTTAAGGCATTTATATATATTGTGTCCTATCCTTGGGTGCTCTTCACCTCCCACTTTGCTTTCTGTCTCTGGCTCATCCTCATTTAAATGCTATTAATTAAAGAGATTTTCCCTGAATCTAAAGTAGGTCTCCACTCTTACTTTTTCACAGTCCCTTGGTCTTTCCCTTCAACTTATCATGATTTGATTATATAGTTATTTCTGTGTTTTTTGGTTAATGTCTGTCTCCCCACTAGACAGTAAGATCCACAGGGGCAGGGTCCATATTTTTTGGATCACTACTATGTGCCCACTGCTTAGCACAGAGCCTGACATAGGGTAAGAGCTTAAAATGTTGGATAAATGAATTCATGAATAAATGAATAACTTAATTGGTAGTGACTAACAGCTAACACTCATTATAACAGTCTCACACTCATTATCACATTTAATCTCAAATCAACCATGTGAGGTAAGCAGGACAGGTATTATTAGCTCTAGGTTATGAAGGAACACCAAACTTAAAAAGATTAAATGATTTGATTAGAATCACATAAGACTAAGAATAATGTCTCAGATTTCTGATTCTTAGCCCATCCTTTCTTATTCTTTCCCTCCAACCACTATATTTCTTTCAGTCTTTGAAAATGAAAGTAGATTTCAAAATCATGCTTATAGACTTCAGTAAGAAAAATTAATATAATGGAGTTGTAAGTAGTTGAATTAAATTCCTGGAATGAATCTTGTTCCTGTTTCCTTTCCCAGTTGGGAAATTTCAGGAGAAGGAGATAACACAAAAGTAACTTATTTGGGAACTCAGAAACGCATTGATAAAATGTGAAAGAGTATATACTAAGATAATCTAACCTTGCTTTCAAGGATGTGTTCAGGAATGGAAAATCAAGTGAAGGAATGAAATATTATATGAAAGGACTGCCTATTACAATGAAAGAGTATCTGATACTGAAAAGAGAAATGAAAACATTTTCTCACATGAGAATCTTATCGAGGCCTTCTTTGTTGATTAGGGCACACTCTTTATATCTCACGTATGCTAAAATCCTGCAGATGTAAATTAAGACTATTCAATTGTTTGGGGCCCCTATGTGGCTCAGTCAGTTAAGTGTCTGCCTTCAGCTCACTTCATGATTCCAGGTCCTGGGATCAAGCCCTGCCTTACATTCCCTGCTCAGCGGGAGGCTGCTCCTCCCCGCCCCCACCAGCCCCCCCCATACTCTCTCTCTCTCCCTCTCTCTTGCACTCTCTGTCTCTCAAATAAATAAAATCTTAAAAAAAAAAAGAATATTCAATTGCTCAAAAGTAATTCTGAATGAAGACAAAAACAAGTGAAGTGGCATCCTCAATAGGGAAACCTATCAGGAGACCCATCTCTTGACCTTGTTTTTCTTATCTATAATGAATGACTTTCACTATGTTGTGTGTACACCTGAAGCTAGCCTAATATTGCATGTCAACTAAACTTCAATTAAAAGTAAAAAATGAAAGGTTTGACTAGATGTTTCATAAAATAATTTCAATCCTTAATATTCTTTGATTTGGATTCAAGAATTGGGAGGAAGGGGTGCCTAGGTGGCTCAGATGGTTAAGCGTCTGACTTGGGCTCAGTCAAGATCCCAGGGTCATGGAATCGAGCCCGCCTTGTGATCTGCTCTCAGCAGGGTGTCTGTTTCTTCCTCTACCTCTACCCCTCCCCCAACTTGTGTTCTCTTTCTCTCTCAAATAAATAAGACCGTTAATAAGGAAAAAAAAAAAGAATTGGGAGGGAGATGCTCTATTTATGAAGGCTTTAATATAAAATGGGCAAAGTAGACTGGCATTTCTATCTCATATCATTCTGTTTTCAAAACAGTCTCTAACAGATATGTTAAATGAAGACAAAGTTCTGTTATGGACCTTGCCAATTTCACAAACCAGGTCAGGCCACTTTCACACGGCTGGATCATCACACCGTACCTTTCAAAGTATTAAGTCAAATTCCCTAAGTACCGGAAATGGGTTGAAATACAGAAACATAGTAATTGTCAAAGGAAAGGTAGCTATTGACAAGAAAAGATATTACAGTAGACTCCCAAATATACACTTTCCCTTTCAGGAAATATGGAAATTTGTTTTCCAGGAATGAGTTTCTGAACTCTCACCTGGGAAGACATGCCTGACTGTGGAAGGGCTATAAACACAGGTAGCCAGCCGGTTGTGAATCATTTGTTCATAGTTCATGCAGGGCAGGACGATAGCATAATGGCTTAGCCAGTTGAAAGCCTAAACTCTCAAATCACAGTGATCTGGGTTTGAATCCTGGCTCTGGCATTTGCTTTTTTTGTGGTCTTGGGAAAGTACTATTCTGTCTATGCCTCAGTCTATAAAATTATAGAAATCTCTCTTTCTGTAAATGACATAATTCATGTAAACACATATGCCCTAAAATGTTACCTTTTTCCATATAGGTTATGCTTTATCTATGAAAATTAGTTCTATTTCATTGCAAACTATTCACACTCCCATATTAGAGCTAAAATGAAAAAAGAGACAAGGGAAAAACATATTTAATATTAAAACAATTACTAAGAAATATTTATTTTTAGCTTTAAGTTCGTCTGTCTAATAATTGATGACAATGCTTTTTTTTTTTTTGAGATAATAAAGAACTGCCTTAATTAGATAATATCCCCTCTCTCATTTTTTGGACATTTTGCTTACTTCAGTACCATTCCTATATATCCATATGAAGTGTTTTTGCCACCTGAGCCCAGGATTTCTGCGGACTCTTCTTTGTTGTCATGTGGTTATCTTTGGTTTTAAAGCTCCCAGATTGCGAAGCGACAAATGCAGTGTGGTGATTGTCCATAGTTGTAAATCCACTCACTCTTTCCGCATTTTTGTTCATTGTAGGTAATCCCATTTTGTACATTTTGTACTCAGCTGTAGAGCATCGTGTACATTAATTGGCACTAAGGTTGCTACTAGCTACCACTTTTATTTTGGAAAAGCATTTAAGGCAAAGACACATAAATTCCTATCTAAGTACTTCAGTTATTTGAATTCTTTATATGCAGTTCTCTGAGAAAGCATGCACTGGCATTGGTCTTGATTATCTAGATATAATTAGAAGCTTACTGCAGAAGAAATAATATGAGAATTAGCATCTTTCATCAGGCACAAAGTGAGGTGTCTTGTGAAGAGATGAATTGGAACAGGAACAGGTAAAAACATTTTTTTTCCTTAAGATTTTATCTATTTGAGAGAGAGAGAGAGAGAGCACAGAAGCAGGGGGAGGGTCAGGGGGGAAACAGTCTTCCCCCTGAGCAGGGAGCCAGACGTGGGGCTCCATCCCAGGACACCGGGATCATGACCTGAGCTGAGGGCAGATGCTTAGCCACCCAGGCATCCCGGTACAAACACTTTCTAAACAAGTTCTGAATTTCAACTATAGATGGTCCCCCACTTAACAATGATTTTATGATTTTTCAACTTTACAATGGTGTGAAAGTGATGAATAGTGACTAGAAGCCGTACTTGAATTTTGGTCTTTTCCTAGACTAGCGATATGTGGTATGATACCCTCTCATGATGCTGGGCGGTGGCATGGAGCAGCAGCTCCCCGTCAGGGAACCAATCAGCAGGGTGAACAACCAATACACTTACAACCATACTGTACCCATACAGTCATCCCGTTTCAGTATAGTTTTCAACACATTGCATGAGAGTGTCAACACTTTCTTAAAAAATACGCTTTGCGTTAGATTATTTGCACAAATGTAGGCTAATGTAAGTGTTCTGAGCTGGTCTAAGGTATGATGTTCATTAGGATAAGTGTATTAAATGCATTTTTGACTTAAGATACTTTCTGAATATGAAAATGGATTTATCGGAGGATAGTTCCACTGTAAATTGAGGAAGATCTGTAATTTGCAGTGAAAAACAAAGGAAGGTGGGATGATTCAGTACTTTTTGGGAAATGTTAGTTTCATGACCAAGAATTTGACTAGTTTGGGAAATGTTAACTGGGTGTTTGTGGTTTGGAGGCTATTAATTGGATAACTCATCTGGGGAGTACCCTGTAAGTGTGAAAGGACATGTATCAGAAAGACTAGATCCTGCTACTGGTTGCATCATATTCTTAACATTCAAGGCCCCTCTGGGTATCAAGATTTCCCTGGTATGTATCATGCCATACAAGGTCTGGAATTTGCTCAAATGATCCAAGTGGTTACTTGAGATTCCTTTTGAAATACAATGTATATGGTCATATTAAAGAATTAGGAGAGTTACTGCAGAAAGAACCCTTTTCAATTTTGTTTAACCCCAAATTTCCCAAATTTGTCTGGCCATGGAATCTTACTGTTTGGAGTAATGATACCTATTAAAATCAAGGACACAATTGCAAGGAGCGCTGGGTTGAATATTGGCTGCAGAAAGAAACTCTTAAGTTGCAAATATGCACCTGACCAATCAAGTTTATAGTAGTAACACACTTAAGAACATGTCATTATGTATTAATTTTCGGATTACAGTCCCTCTCATATTCCAGAGCATCATGGAATGAGGATAATAATTATACTAATAACGATTATTTTTGAAAAGCTACTAAGTGTCTGACATTATGCAAGCTATTAAACATGTGTAAATTTATTTAAATTTCATAGCAAGTCCATAAGGCATACAGATATTATCTTTAACTTCAAATAAGAAAAGAGACTTAAAAATGTTAAGCAACTTTTAAAAATCATGCAATTAATTAAAGTAGATCTGAGATGCAGATCCATGTTTTCTGTCTGTTCCTTAGGAAAAAATATAGAAGGGAGGAGATGAGATTCTGTAAGAGGAGAACCATACTTCCTGAGGTTTCTGGGCAGTTAAGGAGTTTGGCCAAGATGAAAGAACCGTGGATTCCTAGAAAAATTGGTCTACTGAGGCATGGGATCCACAAAATTAAACATCTGCAACTTATGTCTTCAAGAATAAATCTAGGACTTTTCTTTGCAATGCTTTCCTCTATCTAGAAAAAGAAAATATATCCTGTGTTATTTCAAAAGCTATTATAGCTCTAAGGGATTTAGAAGAAGTTAAATTCATTATGAAAATTCATTATGAAATTGGTTGTGGATTTTTGGGGGGTGATTCTGAGGTTGTGCCTTGGCTCTGTGGTAAAGGGGGCTACATCTGCCAGGGAGTGGGTAATAGCATTGAGAATGCCAATTCAGCCGTAAAGGTCATTCACTTAGTTCAAACCAGCATTTTCCACTGGAAAAAAACTGAGGCAGAGGGAGGCAAAAGTGACTTTGTTACATAATGAGTAAGGGTCAAAACCATGAACAAACCTTAAATCTTTTGTTTCCAAGGTCAATGAACTTTGTCTTAAACAAAATTACAATTTCTGATATTTTTCAGTGTAGAGAAAAACAATTTTCAGAGTTTTTTTTCTCAAAGAGCTCAAGTAAAACAAAGACTTCAAAGTAAAAAAAGTAAAATTTCATAAACTGATAGTTTCTTTTTCTATAGTTATTAATTTTGGATTCTTCATTCTCACCAGAGGAAAAAGGGAATAACAAACAACTCTTTTACTGCTTGTGAATAGTCCTTAATCCTGGATAAGCTGGTATTGTTTGGAAAGCTTAGAAAGCCCAAGCTACCAAAGAAAGTACTGAAATGTCATCTAAAGCAAAGAAAAATAAAATAAAGTCCAATCCCTGTATTTTGGGGTTTTCCTAACATTCTTATTTATTCTTTTCCTCCAAATATAATTATTCACAGTGAGCAAAACATTTTCTGAGTTTTGATTAATTGATCAAATTAAATAGTTCCTCCATTTTACAAAAAAAAGAAATATATCAAAATACTCTTAGTTGTTTGAAGTTTTCTGTGACCATTTATTGCTTCCTTCCCATGTGAAATCTTCCTCAAGTCATTTCAACAGAAGATTTTTTTTCTGAGTTTTTCAAACTCTATTGTCCTATTATTCAGTATTCAAGTATACTCATTCAAGTGTTCAAGAGTACACTTAACTTGATTAGCATTAAATAATGTATAGAATTGTGGAATCATTATATCGTACACCTGAAACTATTGTAACACTGCATATTAATTACACTTCAATGAAAAAATCACAGTAAAAATATTGTTTTACTATTGTAATCCTATTTCACAGTATTCCATTGTTTAGTGCTGCCCTGGAGAACTTTCTCTTATGATGGGAATGTTCTTCTGTGCTGCTCAATATGGAAGCTATTAGGCATGTGTGGTCACCGAGCACTTGAAATGTGGCTAGTGCAGCAGAGGAACTGAATTTTAAATTTTACTTAACTAATTTAAAATTAAAATGCAAAATTAAATAGAGCTTGTTCTTCATGTAAGGAACTTGGAAACTGCCACTCCTTTCTAACAACAATCAAAAGTGAGAGAGACAAAAATGTCAATAAGTCTTCTAGGATCCGTAAGAGGGGTGCAGATACAGGAAAACCACTGCCCTCAAGATTGAAGAGACAAAAAAACAAATACAGGGAATAACAACTACTCTGAGGAGAGACTCACAAGTAGAAATCTGTGTTGAAATCAGTGCTGGGTAGGAAAACATAAAGTGTAATTAATGAATTGCTGGAAGTCAATGTGGACAGCTCTGAGAGTTAAAAACTCAAGACAGACTCAGTCATAAGGGGGCCTCCACAATTTTGTGAGGTTTTCCTCTAGCAGCTTGACTAGATTCCCACAGTAAATATAGGGGGAAAATTCCCTTTTGCTTCCATCAGGGTGAGGGGGAAGAAACTATTTCTAAATATCTTAGAGCATTGTGTTCTTCTGAAAAAAGCCTGCCCTCAGGAAAACTAGGTATTAGAGCTTAACCTGCTAGGGTATTATCAGAGCCTAATTGATGGTGTGTGTGGCGGGGAGGTTGGTGCAGAGGGAAGGAAATACCCAACTCTAGTTAGGTCTAGCCTTCCTTGTGGGAGAAGGGAAATACTCAGCTCCAGCCAACTCTAGACATCTTCCCCTAGCTAAGGGAGGAGGGGAAAAAAATTTTTAAAAATTTGTGAAGGTCATAGTCCAGAGGTACATGTTGACTAAAAGGCAGAAATCTAATCAAATAACTGTCAAATGCTTCCCCTTCTCCTATACCTCACCAGCACATTACTAAAGGCCTATTTACAGGAGTTTTTTTTTTTTTTTAAACCTGCTATATAATGATCAGCTATTTAAAAAACAATTACAAGCATACCAAAAGGCAAAAAACAATTTAAAGAGACAGAGCAAGCATTATAAAACCACCAATGACAAAGATATTGGAATGATCAGATTGGGAATTTAAAACATCTATGATTAAGATGCTTAAGGGTGGTAATGGATAAAGTAGACAGCATGCAACAATACATGGCCATGTAAGCAGAGATTCGGAAATCCTAAAAAAGAACCAAAAAAGAAATGGTAGAGATAAAAAAACAGAAATGTAATAGAAATGAAGAATGCTATTGATGTGTTGACTAGTAGACTGGACATAGCTGAGGAAAAAATTCACTGAGCTTAAGGATATATCAATAAAAACCTCCAAAACTGAAAAGAAAAAAGACTGGGGGATAAAAAAGCAGAACAGAATACCCAAGAATTGTGGGACAACTCTAAAGGGTGTAAGACACGCGTGATGGGAATACCAGAAGAAGAAAGGGAGAGAGAGCATTAAGAGAAATGATTTGAGACAATAATGACAGAGAATTTCCCTAAATTAAGGTACGACACCAAACCACAGATTCAGGAAGCTCAGAGAATTCCAACAGGATAAATGCCCAAAACAAATACAAACAAATGAACAAAAAATCCCCACTACCAACAGAAAACAAAAACACACAGAAAACTGTATCTAGGCATATAATTTTTAAAATATAGAAAGCCAAAGATAAAGAAAAAATCCTGAAAGAAGCCAAAGGGGAGAACAGTCTTACCTACAGAGTAAGAAAGATAAGATTTATATCTAGGGGTGCCTCCATGACTCAGTCGTTTAAATGTCTGCCTTCTGCTCAGATCATGATCCCAGGGTCCTGGGATAGAACCCCGCACTAGGGGTCCCTGCTCAGCTGGGAGCTTCTCCCTCTCCCTCTGCCTGCCATTCTTTCTCCTTGTGTTCTATCTCTCTGTCAAACAAATAAATAAAATCTTTAAAAAAAAAAGATTTATATCTAACTTCTCAGAAACAATGCATGCAAGAAGAGAGTGGAGAAAAATATATAAAAGTTGAGAGAATTCTGTATATTGTGAAATTATCTTTCAAAAATGAAACATAAAAATTGAGGGAATTTGTTGCCAATTTACTTACATTGCAAGAAATGCTAAAGATTCTCTAGAGAAGAAAAATAATACAGGTTAAAAGCTCAGATTTTAGATAAAAGAGGAGTATCAAAGAAAGATTAAATGAAGATGAAATAACTTTATTTTTCTTACTCTTAACTCACCTAATAGATTGTTTAAAATAGTAATTGGAACAGTGTATTGATTGTCTATGCCTATGTATTCTTATATATACCCATCATATATACCTTTTAAATATACATATGTTTATGTATGCTTATATGTAAGTGAGATAAATCACAACAACGCAGGACAGAAAGGAGGAATTAGAATTACTTTGTTATTACAAAGCACTCATACTACCCATGAAGTGGTATAGTGCTATCTGAAAATAAATTTGGATTAGTTGTCAATATATATTACAAACTCTAGGCAACCATTAGAAAAAAGTTAAAAAAAAAAGTATGACCAATATGCTAAGAAAAAAATGTGGATCATAATAAAGTCTCAGAATCACAAAAGGCAAAAAAAAATTGAAAAGAAAAATAGGAACAAGGAACAAGAGTAGTAAATAGAAAACAGTAATGAATAAGATGGATATTAATCCATCTCTATCAATAACTGTTTTGAACAGCAGTGGTCTAAATGTAGCAATTAAAAGACAGAGAAAGTTAGAATGGATCAAAAAGCATGATTGAACTATATGTTGTCTATAAGAAACCCACTTTAAATATAAAAACAGAAATAAATTAAGAGTAAATAGGTGAAGGAAAATACACCGTGCTAACACTAATTTAAAAAAAGCAGGAGTAGCTATATAACTTTCAGATAGAGCAGACTTCAAAGTAAAGAAAGTAATCCAGAATAAGCAAGAGCGTTACTTATGAATAAAGGTGGCAATTTTCCAAGAAAATGTAATAATAGTTAACATGTGTATGCCTAAGAAAAGAGTGTCAAACTATGTGAGGTGAAAACTAACAGAACTACAAAAAGAGGTAGATCATTCTACTATCATAGTCGAAGACTTCAATACCCCTCTATCAGACACAAACAGATCCAGCAGTTAGAAAACCAGTAGGGACATGGTTGAACTCAACAACATCATCAATGAACTACATATAATTGACTCTAAAGACTAATTCATTTAACAGCAAAATAATACACATTCTTCTGAAGCTCACATAGAATATTCATTAAGATAGACCGCATTCAGGACCATAACACACACTCTAACAAACTTAGAACAAACAAACAAAAAACAGATTATAAAATATGTGCTCTCAGACCACAGTGGAATTAAACTAGAAATCAACAATTGAAATTTTACTGGAAAATCCCCAAACACATGGAGATTAAACAATTTACTTCTAAATAACACATAGATCAAAGAAGAAATCTCAAGAGACATTTTAAAATATTTTGAACTAAATGAAAATGAAAACACAGCTTATCCAAATTTGTGGGATGTAGCCAAAACAGTGAGTGCTTAGAAGGAAATTTATAGCATTGAATGCATATTTTAGACAAGAAGAAAGATCTAAAATCAACAATCTAAATTTCTACTTTAGGAAACCAGAAAAAGAGCAAATTAAATATAAAATAAGTTGAAGAAAAACATAATAAAAATTAGAACAGAAATGAATGAAATTGAAAACTGGAAATAGAGAAAATAAAACTAAAAGCTGGTTCTTTGGAAATATTAATAACACTGATAAATTTCTAGCAAGGATAACTAAGGAAATAAGAGAGTGAGCAT
This sequence comes from Ailuropoda melanoleuca, assembly GCF_002007445.2. Lineage (NCBI taxonomy): Eukaryota > Metazoa > Chordata > Mammalia > Carnivora > Ursidae > Ailuropoda > Ailuropoda melanoleuca. The sequence goes on along the minus strand of NC_048222.1, from coordinate 96,957,415 downwards.
AAATTACTATCATCAGAGGCAAAAGGAGGGACACTATCACAGATCCCATGGGAATTAAAAGGGTGATAAACAAATACTACAAATGACTCTATGCCCACAAATTTGATAACCTAGATAAAATGGAACAATTCCTTGAAAGATACAATTTACCAAAACTCACACAAGAAATACGATCTGAAAAGCCTGTTTTTATTAAAGAAATTAAATCAATAAATTAATAACTTTCCAAAACAGAAAGCTTCTGGGGCACCAGGGTGGCTCAGTTTGTTAAGTGTCTGCCTTCAGCTCAGGTCTCTCAAATAAATAAATAAAATCGGAAGGAAGAAGGAAGGAGAAGAAGAAGAAGAAGAGAAGGAGAAGGAGAAGGAAGAAGGAAGAAGGAAGAAGGAAGAAGGAAGAAGGAAGAAGGAAGAAGGAAGAAGGAAGGAGAAGAAGAAAAGAAAGAAAGAAAGAAAGAAAGAAAGAAAGAAAGAAAGAAAGAAAGAAAGAAAGAAAGAAAAAGAAAGCAAGCACCAAGCCCAGGCCCAGAATTCACTGGTGAATTCTACCAATTATTAAGGAAGAAATTATACCAATTTTCTACAATCTCCTTCGGAGTCTACTTCCTAACTCATTTTACGAAGCCAGCATTACTCTAACCAGAACCAGGCAGAGACTTTATAAGAAAAGAAAACTACAAACTAGTATCTCTTGTGAACACAGATGCAAAAATCCTCAATAAATTGTTAGCAAATGGTATTCAATGATGTATAAGGAGAATTATACATCATGACCAAGTGGGATTTATACCAAGTGTGCAAGACTGGTGCGGTATTTTGAAAGAACAGACAAATAGATTAATGGAACAGAATAGGGAATCTAGAAATAAGCCCACATTAATATAGACAGTTCATCTTTGATAAAAGAGCAAGGCAATACAATGCAGCAAAGATAATTCCTTCAACAAAAGGTCTGCAACAAATGGACGTCCAATGCAGAATATACAAAAAAGTCTTAAGACTCCATAATAAGAAAGCAATAACCTAAATAAAAGAGGGTGAAAGACTTTAGCAGACACATTCACCAAAGAAGATGTACAGGTGACAAATAAGTATATGAAAAGATATTCCAGGGATGCCTGGGTGGCTCAGTCGGTTAAGTATTAGACTCTTGATTTAAGCTCATGTCAGGATCTCAGGATCATGATATTGAGCCTCGTGTTGGTCTCTGTGCCTACTGTGGAGTCCGCTTGTCCCCCTCCCTCTGCTCCTCTCCCTGCTTGTCATTTGTGTGCTTTCTCTCCTTCTAAAATAAATAAATACATGCATACATACAACAATTAAAAAAAAAGAAATGATACTCCACGTGATATTAGGAGAATGCAAATTAAAACAACAATGAAATACCACCACATAACTGGAACACTGATAACAGCAAATGATGGGCTTAGGATGTAGAATAACAGGAATTCTGTTACATTGTTGGTGGGAATGCAAAGTGGTACAATTTGGAAGACAGGTTGGTGGATTCTCACAAAACCAAATACACTCTTATGATAAAACCCAGCAATTGTGGTCCTTGATATTTACTCAGAGGGTTTATGTCCACACAAAAACTTCCACACAAAAACATACGCATGGATATTTATAGCAGCTTTATTCAATTGTCAAAACTTGGAAGCAACCAAGATATCCTTCCGTAAGTGAATGTGTAAATAAAATGTGGTACACCCTGACAATGGAAAATATTATTTAGCATTAAAAATAAATGAGCTAGGGGGTGCCTGGTTGGCTCAGTGGGTTAAGTGACTGACTTCTGGTTTTGGCTCAGGTCATGATCTCAGGGTCCTGAGATGGAGCCCTGTGTCTGGCTTCATGCTCAGCATGGAGTCTGCTTCCACTCTCCCTCTACCCCTCCCCCCATTCATGCACTCTCTCTTTCTCTCTCTAGAATAAATAAAATAAAATCTTAAAAATAAATAAATGAGTTATTAAGCCAGGAAAAGAAATGAAAGAAACTTAAATACATATAACTAAGTGAAAGGAGCCCATCTAAAAAGGCTACATACTATGTAATTCCAACTGCATGACATTCTGGAAAGTGATAAACTACTGAGATAGTAAAAAGTTCCGTATTCATCAGGAGTCGGGAGAAGGGGGATGAATAGGCAGAGCACAAAGGAAAGTAAAAATACTCTTTATGATAGTATAACCATGGATACATGTCATTCATTACACATTTGTCCAAACCTATAGAACGTACAATATCAAGAGTGAACCCTAATGTAAACCATGGACTTTTGGTGATGATGATGTATCAATATAAGTTTATCAGTTATAACAAATATACAACCCTGGTAAATAATGTTGATAATGAGGAGAAGATATGCCTGTGTGAGGACAGAGGTATATGGGAAATCACTGTACTTTCCTCTCAACTTTGTGAATCTAAAAAAAAAAAAAAAAAAAAAGAAATCCTTAAAAAAATTTTAATAGCCCCATGTGGCTAATGGCTACTGAATTGAATAGCACATGTCTAACAGGTACTTTCCCAGTCACCAATTCTTTATTCTCAACCTAAGGCTTCTTTTCTTTTTTTCTTCAAGGTTTGGAAATCTCTGCTTACTTTTTAGTTATTTAAATTAAATATATATTTTTAAAATGTTTTATTATGTTAGTCACCATACAGTACAGCCTTAGTTTTTGATGTAATGTTCCATGATTCATTGTTTGCATATAACTCCCAGTGTACCATGCAATATGTGCCCTCCTTAATACCCATCACCGGCCTAGCCCAATACCCCACCCTCCTCCCCTCTGAAACCCTCAGTTACTTGTCTTGTCAATCTTTGCCATGCTAACTGGCGTAAGGTGGTATCTCAATGTCTTTTTGATTTGAATTTCCCTGATGGCTAATGATTTTGAACATTTTTTCATGTGTCTGTTAGCCATTTGTATGTCTTTCAGAAAAATATTTGTTCAGGGGCGCCTGGGTGGCACAGCGGTTAAGCGTCTGCCTTCGGCTCAGGGCGTGATCCTGGCGTTATGGAATCGAGCCCCACATCAGGCTCTTCCGCTGTGAGCCTGCTTCTTCCTCTCCCATCCCCCTGCTTCTGTTCCCTCTCTCGCTGGCTGTCTCTAACTCTGTTGATATTCCTGTTTTCCCTTTTCACAGAGAAATAAAGGTCTAGAAATAAAAAAAAAAAAGAAAAAAAAAGAAAAATATTTGTTCATATCTTCTGCCCATTTTTTGATTTGACTATTTGTTTCTCGTGTATTGAGTTTGAGCTCTTTATAGATCTTGGATACTAGCCTTTTATCTGTAGTTTCATTTGCAAATATCTTCTCCCATTCTGTGGGTTGCCTCTTTGTTTTGGTGCCTGTTTCCTTTGCTGTGCAGAAACTTTTTATATTAATGAAGTCCCACAAGTTCATTTTTTCTTTTGTTTCCCTTCTCTTTGGAGACATGTCATGAAAGAAGTTGCTGTGGCCGACGTCGAAGATGTTACAGCCTATGTTCTCCTCTATGATTTTGATGGATTCCTGTCTCACATCGAGGTCTTTCATCCATTTGGAGTTTATCTTTGTGTATGGTGTGAGAGAGTGCTCAAGTTTCATTCTTTTGTATATAGCTGTCCAACTTTCCCAGCACCATTTATTGAAGAGACTGTCTTTTTTCCACTGGATGTTTTGTCCTGCTTTGTCAAAGATTAGTTGACCATAGAGCTGACGGTCCATTTCTGGAGTATCTCTTCTGTCCATTGGTCTATGTGTCTGTTTTTGTGCCAGTACCATGCTATCTTTGTGATCACAGCTTTGTAGTATAGCTTGAAATCAGGCAATGTGATGCTCCCAGCTTTGTTTTTCTTTTTCAACATTTCCTTGGGAATTCGGGGTCTTTTCTGGTTCCACACAGATTTTAGGATTGTTTGTTTCAGCTCTTTGAAAAATATCACTGGTATTTTGATCGGGATGGTATTGAAAGTGTAGATTGCTCTGGGTAGCATAGACATTTTAACTATGTTAATTCTTCCGACCCATGAGCATGGAATGTTTTTCCATCTTTTTGTGTCTTCTTCAATGTCTTTCATCAGTGTTCTGTAATATCTAGAGTATAGATCCTTTACCTCTCTAGTTATGTTTATTCTGAGATATCTTATGGTTTTTGGTGCTATTGTAAATGGAATCAATCCCTTAATTTCCCTTTCTTCAGTTTCATTGTTCGTGTATAGAAATGCAACTGATTTCTGAGCATTGATTTTGTGTCCTGCCACATTACTGAATTGTTGTATGAGTTCTAGTAATTTAGGGGTGGAGTCTTTGGATTTTCCATATAAAGTATCATGTCATCTGCTAAGAGAGAGAGTTTGACTTCTTCTTTGGCAATTTGAATACCTTTTATTCTTTTCTGTTGTCTGATTGCTGTTGCTAGGACTTCTAGTACTATGTTGAACAATAATGGCGAGAGTGGCCATCCTTGTCGTGTTCGTGATCTTAAGGGAAAGGCTCTCAGCTTTTCCCCATTGAGAACGATATTCGCTGAAGGGCTTTTCATAGATGGTTTTTATGAAATTGAGGAATGTACCCTCTATCCCTACACCCTGAAGGGTTTTAATCAGGAAAGAATGCTGTATAAATTAAATATTCTTTAATACACTTTCCTTTTGTCATAGAAAAATCCATTAGTTTCCTTTCTAATCCAAACTTCATATGCCTATTGTCTGTGACCTGCCCTTTGACTATTAGGTTGTTAATTTACATTATTTAAGCAAGATATGTCTGTCTCTTCTCTTTTACTTTTTACTCCTAAGCACTGTCTTTATTGTCAGGGGCATACAGGTTTGAAAGGCTGTCTAACTTTTGGGGTTATAAAGCCGTAAGTAATCACATATTTTTTATTGATGATAATGAAGACATTGTAATGGGGACAAAGTTTTTCTTATGATTCAAGAAAAAAAATATGCCCTTGATAACCTTTTTCATAAATGAAATTAGACAAATTATTGGTTGCCTTGCAATAATCTGGCTTTGTCTTAAATTACATAGAAATGCATCTGTTGAGCAGTAAAAGGAAATTAGAACAGTCCATTTCTTCAAGACAGTATCCTGTGCATTGTTACATTTCAGTGATATTTACTCCCAATTACAATCACTAACATCTTTTGTGGCCATTTATAAAATAGTTGAATCATTGGGATAGATTAAAAAAAAAGACTAGAATACCATCCGAGTTGGAGATTTAATGATAGAAAAGAGAAGAAAAAAGAGAAACAAGTGATAGAAAAAAATAGAATAATAAGAACATGTAAATGCAGATGAAGCAGCTGTAAAGTCACTGTCGAGAGTTCAGTTAAACAGCCTTTCTCAACTGACAGTGGAAGCAGCATTTAAAATAATGAGCTTCTAGCCCCCTACTACTGTTTCCACAGTATAGTATCTCTTTCCTTGCATTAGCTGTGGTTTATGTTTTCACTTATTATATGCTATTAAAATTCATTAAATTACACATCTGCACAGTGGGTTTACACCAGAGGTGGATAATACTGACATTTCAGCTACTGGAAGGAAGTTCCAAAATACAGATAATGTATTTTATGAAAATGAAGAAAAATAGGCACTTTTTATAGACAGGAATGATTTAATGAGAAAAATATTTCTAATATTAAATATCTGTATTTTGCATCCTAAAGATACTTTCTCAATATTTTGTCCCCACAACTCCTCCAGTAATTGGATGGTATATTTCAAGGTATCAGTCTTACAGAGGAATGTGACATTTATTCATTCATTTGTAAAATAAAAATATATCAAGACCCAGTATATGTCAGTTCCTGTGCTGGTTGTCTGAGACACAGAGAGTAAGTCATGGCACCTGCCACCAAGATGCTCATAGTTTCCCTGAAGACTCTTGAAACAGGTCATCAGGGAACCCATAGGAATATGAAAAGATGCCATTCAACAGTAGAGGAGAGGCAAAAGCTTGGGGAATTAGGGAAAATTTGCCATAGGAAATGATATCTGAGATAAGCTTTAAGTGAGGAAATAGAGAAAGAGCATTTTAAGTAAAAACACATAAAAAGGCATGAGCTTTGATAAAGTATTTGATAAAGATTCAAGCCATTTCAAAAAATTCAGGATTGCAAGAATCAATGGTTTATGTGGATTTGGGTAAGTAATAAGCTTAGAGCATCCAGGTCTTGAAAAATCCTGTTTGATATGTTAAAGTTTAAATTTTTTTTGTATGTTATAAGGAAGTAGAGTTTAAAAAATCTACTCTTCATCTATTTTGTCAAAAGAGGTCTTTTAAAGTATCTAGTTTGGAAATAGCATGTCAGATCTCTAAATTAAAGCTGCTTCACCTTTTGGTAATTCATTATTTGTTAGATCATTATTTGGTCAATAGAGACCATGTTCCAAGTGATGTATAATAAAATTCACTCTTCCCTCTCTATTATGTGGTCAAGGTACAAAGAGAAATAATGGTTTTATTTCTCAACAAGTAAATAATGATATTAATTCTATTTCCATGAACATTAATGAGATCTGCCCTAAATAACTCAACTTCTCTTTAGTTTAATTATTGTGTAGATCTAAACTCCAGCTCAATCTTATACACTCGTATATTTACTGTTGCCTCTCTAACCCAGGAAAGACTTCATCTGGATTTAAATCAATTGACCTAAGTCTTCAAAGAAATACAGATAAATGAAACTAAACAGTTTAAAAACTAAGATAAATATAACCACACAAATCATCTTTGCTTTCCCACTCCATTTCCTGATAAGCCATGCAGATAATCAAAACAGAGTGGAAGATGTCTTGGATCAATTAACGTGGTACAGTTGAATACACTTACACACTGAATACACAGATGTTCCTCCATGGCTTAGCCTTCAGTTTTATAAAACTAATTTTATAAAGAAAGAGTCTTACATTTTAAATGTTAAAAAATAGGCAACATAAAATTTGATTTTTTAAAATGAGAACTTATTTGACAATTATTATTTTGAAACTTTTACAGAAGGATCTTTTTTTCAGTTTAATCTTTATGCAGTTTAAATTAACTTTCCCAATATTTCTCAGACTATTTTATTACTAAGTTTAGCAAATTCTTCTTCATAGGCTTTTTATTTAATGCAAATTAAAATAAATAATTAGTGGGAAAAATGTATTTCCTTTTGATGTGTGATGTTGGTCAGATTCAGAAAATGCAATTATGAAATATACATTTGAATTTCAGGTCAGACTTATACAAATAACTAATTTTAGATTTATATAAAAAAGAAATATATGGACTTAGATCTAGGTAAGTTATAAAACTCATATGAATTTATAACTTAATATATAGATTAGATTTCTTTGAAAACAATAAAATAAGCATCTTAAAGGAATATAAGAGGATATGAAGATTAAGGCTTGGCAATGACAAATATGAGGAAGCCCTAAATGGGTCTTACAGAAATATTAACAGGAGTTCCATGGACTACTGCTCCATCATGGTCAGGCAACCAGTCCCAAATTTCTCATGTTTCCTTGAGTGACTCTTGGCTGCTGAATACTCCTGGTATGTCTGCATTAATCTACCTCTCTTAGGAAAAATGGCATTGATTGAATGGATATTAGGGGTTCATGGAATTAGTTGGAGGTTTTTAAAGCTACATTGGGAAAACAGCCAGGAGCTGTGGAAGTTTGAGAAGGCCATGCTGCAGGATCCACAATTACGGTCATACTGTAGAAATGGCTTTATCCAAATGCTGACATGGTGATGAATATGACCTCCAGCCTCAATACAACACTGTGATGGTTCAAGGTTCAAAGTTCATGAAAAGAGTATTTGATAACCCTTTTCAGTGATTGTGCCAGAGCAGGGAAAATTACTGCATTGGCTTTTCTGATGAGAGGTGGGTGCCACATTGCAAGATGATACTAAAAAAAAGGGTCCTCAAAAGAGAGAGTGAATGGCACTAATCGGTGGGGAGGTTGAGACTGGATAGTTCATAAACAACAAATGTTTACTATCTTCTTGTTTTTGGTCCCTGGGATACATGTAACTGGCCTATGTATTAAATTTTGTATGTATGTGTGTGATGAAGATGATGGCTATGATATCTGTAATTCTCATTATCACGATTACTTGAGGAGTATGCTGGCTCTAACCTAGAATATATCAATGGGAAAAACTACATGTATCAATGATCAATCCTCTGAAATTTGGTATTTTTCTCTTCTGACATATATTTTCCTATCTTAATTAATTATTTTCATTTCCTCTTTATATTATCTTCATTTATAAACTCATCTTCTTTAATTTCCTCTGGATCCTCCCTTTTGTTATCACCTAATTTTTTCCCCCGTGTGAGCATTTGGACTAATATAACTCTCTTATATTAAACTATGCAAGAAGCACTCTTATATAAGGATATGCCTTCAAGTAGTTTATTTGGGAAGTGATTTCAGAAGACTTCATCAGGGAGTACAGAGTGAGCAGGGAAGAGAAGTTCTCCAATCAGGAGTTTGTAATCAAGCAAGTCACCACTATGGGTAATTGAACATTGATGTCTCTGGGGAAGTCTGACAGCCAGGGTAGAACATGTACATTAATGTAATTCCAGATGAGGAGTATGGGAGCAGAGGTATTTTACATTCCGTATTTATATTTTAGATTCTCCCAGGATTCTCTGGTTTGTAAGCAAGTGGGCAAAATGAGCTCTTGGAAAACAGAAAAAGCTGTAAGGCAAAAAAATACAGTGATAGCAGTTGGAATTTAACCAATATGAAGTGAAATGGTAGGGATGAGGGATTACAGATGGGGCATCAATGACATCTACTACAGTTTAAGAGAACCTCCTCTTTCCTGACTCTAGGTATACAGCAGTTACCTCATTGGTTATACTCAGATAAATTGAAATGGGATTCCCAAGCAAGTGCTCGAATAGTCAGTGATTATCTAGAGACTGAGGTAGGCAGTAAGCCATCAGGACCAAGACTTGTACAAGGGTGAGATGATTTAGGAGAAGAAGATAGTTGAATGGGCTATGGTCATGGCATAAGTAAACCTAGAAAGACACAAAAACTGGGAACAAATGGGAATTTATGCTAGATGGAGAAGTGCTTTGCCCAGTCTCCCCTTCAGGACTGTAACCCTCATCGCCAGCTGCTGGAAGTGTTGTTGGTTGATAATCCACAGCTGAGTCCTTCTCTGGAGATTGTCTTTTTTTTAAATATTTTATGTATTCATTTGACAGAGAGAGAGAGATGGAACACAAGCAGGGGGAGTGGGAGAGGAAGAAGCAGGCTCCCAGCAGAGGAGGGAGCCCTATGCGGGTCTCGATCCCAGGACCCTAGGATCACACCCTGAGCTGAAGGTAGATGCTTAATGACTGAGCCACCCAGGTGCCCCTCCTCTGGCGATTGTCTTTGAAAGACAGCTGTCTTGCCTAGTGTTAAGCTACGTACCCAGGAGCTGCCTACTTCCAAAGACTTATCAATACAGGAATATAAAGGCCTTGACTTCTTATTTCACTTGGGAGCATCTCTGAAGGGCCAGATCTACTTCTGAGCTCTCTGTGAGATTGCCTGAGGCCACCATGGATACTGCATCACAGCTCAGTGTCTCCCTCTGCCCAATACGGCTTGCCTCACTTCCTTAAGGCATGATTTACTATTTCCTCCAGAACATACCCGGTAAACCTCTTGTAAGCAAATTTCCTTCTAAAAATCTACTTTTTGGGAATCCCAACTAAAACAGCAGCAATTGTGGAGTAGACTATTGACAAAGGCTGAAATAATGACTCATCAGATTCTACAAAAGTGTAGTAGAAGGTAATTGCTCTTGCTTTATTCCAAGCATACACCGAAGTAAGCTCTGATGCTTAGTTTTAGCCTATGTATAATTATTAGTGTTTCTTGACGCTTATCCTATCTGTATTCTAATATTGAACTCTTGCAGCTTTGAATTCTATTGTATACAAATACCAATAGATGTTGCCCCATGGAGCAAATAAAAAAGAAATTGTTTTATGGATTGTCATGAATATAAGTAATTCAGAAAATATTTTGAAAGCAAAAGTAGGGTTGTCATCTAGGGAGTTTGGAATTGTTGAGTGTGTCATTCATTTGTCAGGTCTTATTTTGTTAGTGCCAATCTATTTTTTTCTCAACAATATTGGGAGAAAAATGCTAAGCAGGTTATTGCAATTAGTTTTCTGTAAAAATAATGACCTGCATTATTGGCAGTCTTAATGTCACCTTGTTATTTACCTTTCATCATTTCTGGTTCACAGGCAATTAAAGCCTGCTGTGGACTCTGTGGATGTTTATTTTCACATGAAGTTCTCCATCCCCTTCCCATCTTGAGTAAAAAGAGGATTTTTACTTACCAGTGATTCTGCCTCACTAAAGCTGTGAAATCACTTTTTTACCGTATGAACTCAAATAACTTGCTGAAAAGGCTCTCTCTTTTTCTCACAGTTAAAAACTCATTTCTTTTCTATTTATCTTAATATATCTTATATTTCCTTAGGCTAGGAAATGGGAATGAGTGTGAGGAAAAGTGCTGCTATTCTCAAGGCCTTCTTTTCTGAGATCTGGAAAATTAGGCTTGACCTTTTTCCAGCAGAGTATTATGGAATAGCTAGAGCACGTTACGGATTTGAGAAATAAAAGACCAAGTCAGGGAGACTGGGACCAAAGAAAGATCCTTTATGTATTCCAGAAAAAGTAAAAAGCTTCCTCTTCACAGCCATATTAGCATTAGATAAAAGATTTAATTAGAAGAGAATCTTTAATATGCTTGTCTGGCGTGTATTTTTACTTTTTTGTCAAGAAAGTAAATGAGAGGAGCTTCGGAATTTTACCAAAGTGGTCTCATGGACATAATGAGGTTAACAAGCTAAAATTAGGCTCTTGGGCTTAGAAAAGAAAATAATTCACTTATGAAAAGAATTTTTAATTAAACGGAAGTGCCTTCATCCAAATAGTACAATTTGCTAGTCAGAGATAAGAGGTAGAGATAGACCTGAGAAGAGAAGATAATGATAATGTAAAGTTGTATGAGATTAAGAATCAAAGTGTTCATTTTAACGTTCCTGCCCCCCTCACAGCCTGAGATTGCTGGGGAAAATAAAACAGAACACAAAGAGTTAGCTTTGAGAAAGACATAAGCACCACTTTCACCCTGGTATTTAGCCCACCCTGCAAATGTGTATGTGTTAGTTTCATAGGGCTGTCACAACAGTTACCACAAATTAGGTAGCTTAAAACAATAGAAATGTGTTCTCTCACAGTTCTGTGGGCTGGAAGTCTGAAATCGAGAGGTCGTTAAGGCCATGTTCATCTCTGAAGGCACTGGAGGGGGGGGGTTTCTTTCCTTCCAGTGGTTGCCAATTGCCTTTCCTTGCTTTGTAGTTGCATCATGGCAATCTCTGCCTCCAATGCCATTTGGCATTCTCTCTCTCTCTCTGTCTGTCTCTCTGTCTCTTTCTGTTGTCTGTTTTCTCTGCTTATGAGATTAGGGTCTTCCCTGTGCCAGTATGTCCTCATCTTAACTAATCACAACTTCAAAGGCTCTATTTCCAAATATGTTCATATTCTGTGGTTTCCAGTGGACATGATTTTCTTGGGGGGGTGCATTATCCAACCCAGTACACTGCGTAAAAATTATCTCTGAAAGAATGCTTCATATAAGGATATTTCTTCACAGTAAATGATAAGATGTTGATTTCCTGACCTTTCTTCTTGGACACTCCTGTTACAATAATTTAGGACACACAATGTAGAACACTGTACACATATTTGAGTTTCCCAGTGAAAACTAAAGAGACTTCTAGGATAAAGCTCTTTAAACGTCTGTTTTAAGTTGTTGTGTTTAGTAACTAACTTGCAGATAAAATAGGTAATTGGTTCCTAGAAAATTGAAGGTATATTTTGTTGAATTTAAACTTGTAACTTTTAAGAATACCAGCTGGGCAATGTGTATTTTAATAATCTTTTTTTAAATTTTAGGTAAATTTTAGACTTATCAAAAAGTTTCAAAGACCACATAGAGCATATTCTTCTATCTCACACCCCATTTTATTGTTAACATCTTATCTTAGACTGAAATATTTCTCCTAATTAGTGAACCAATATTGATATATTATTAATAACCTAAGAATTTCTGATTTCTTTATTGGATATTTTAATACCTCTCTTTCTTTTTTCTTTTTTAAATTTATTTTTTATTTAAATTCAATTTAATTAACATACACTGTATTATTGATTTCAGAGGTAGAATTTAGTGATTCATCAATTGCATACAACACCTTGTGCTCATTACATCAAGTGCCTTCCTTAATGGCCACTTAGCTCATCTCCCACCCACCTCCCCTCCAGGAACCCTCAATTTGTTCCCTATAGTTAAGTGTCTTATAATTTGCCTTCCTCTCTGTTTTTATTTTCCTTCCCTTCCCCTGTGTTCATCTGTTTTGTTTCTTAAATTCCACATATGAATGAAATCATATGGTATTTGTCTCTCTCTGACTGACTTATTTTGCTTAGCATAATATCGTCTGGTTCCATCCACATCATTACAAATGGCAAGATTTCATTCTTTTTGATGGCTGCATAATATGCCAGTATGTGTGGACATTGCTGCTATAAACATTGGGGTGCGTGTGCCTCTTCGAATCACTATGTTTATATCCTTTGTATACAAACGTAGTAGTGAAATTGCTGAGTTTTAGGGTAGCTCTATTTTTAACTTTTTGAAGAATCTCCATACTGTTTTCCAGAGTGGCTGTACCAGTTTGCTTTCCCGCCAACAGTGTAAGAGGGTTCCCCTGTCATTTCCTGAGTTGTTAATTTTAGCAATTCTGTCTGGTGTGAGGTAGTATCTCATTTTGGTTTTGGTTTGTATTTCCCTGATGCTGAGTGATGTTGAGAATTTTTTCATGGGTCTGTTAGCCATTTGTAGGTCTTCTTTGGAGAAAAGTCTGTTCATGTCTTCTGCCCATTTCTTCACTGGGATTTTTTGTTTTTTGGGTGTTGAGTTTGGTAAATTCTTCATAGATTTTGGATACTAGCCCTTTAACTGATAAGACATTTGTAAATATCTTCTCCCATTCTGTAAGTTGCCTTTTAGTTTTGTTAACTGTTTCCTTTGCCGTGCAGAAGATTTTCTCTTGATGAAGTCCCAATAGTTCATTTTTGCTTTTGTTTTTCTTGGTTTTGGAGACATGTCTAGCTAGAAGTTGCTGCAGCCCAGGTCAAAGAGATTGCTGTCTGTATTCTCCTCTAGGATGTTGATGGATTTATGTCTTTCATCCATTTTGAGTTTATTTTTGTGTATGGTGTAAGAAAGTGGTCCAGTTTCATTCTTATGCATGTGGCTGTCCAATTTTCCCAACACCATTTGTTGAAGAGACTGTTTTTTTTTCCCCCCCATTGGATATTCTTTCCTGCTTTTCAAATATTAGTTGACCATAGAGTTGAGGATCCCTTTCTGGGTTCTCTGTTCTGTTCCATTGATCTATGTGTCTGTTTTTGTGCTAGTACCATACTGTTTTGATTAACTTAATTTTTTTTTCTTTTACTGTCCCAGGATCCAATCTAGGATACCACATTAACATTCAGTAGTTATGTTTCCATGGGATACTTTTGGGTGTGACATTTCCTCAGATTTTCCTTTTTCCTAATGGTCTCAATAATTTTGAGCCATACTGGTCAAATATTTTATAGGATGCCTTTTTGTTGGGTTTGTCTTCCCTTTCTTTTTTTCCACACATAGACTCGGGATATGTGTTGTGGGAGGAAGTTCATACAGATAAAATAGCATTTTCATATAATTGTACCAAGAATACATACTTTCAACATGACTTATCACTGTGGATGTTAACCTTAATCATCTGGTTGAGGTACTGTTTGTCAGGTTTTTCCACAATTATTATTTTTGCTCCCTTTCTATACTGTATTCTTTAGAAGGAAATCACTATGTGAAACCCATACTTAAAGATTGGGGAGTTATGTTCTACCATCTTGAGATAGTAAATAATAATAACAACAATGACAACAGCAATAATAATAATAAATTGTTTGGAATTATTCTATATTGGATATTTGTCTGTTTTCACCCATTTATTTATTTATTCAATCACTTATTTAGTGATTTACCATGAACCCATGTTATTTATTTTTTGCTTTGAATTATAATCCAATAATATGATATTTATTTTCTGCTAGAATTATTCTAGCTTTGGCTCTTGGGAGCTCTTTTAAGTTGGTTTTTGTTCCCTTCCACATGCCCCCATCGTGTGCATGCATGTGCATGTGCTCGTGTGTGTGTTTAAGTGTGTAATACTTCTTTACTTTATGGCATTGAACGGTGTTACAGGCTCATATTGTATATCCCATCCCCCTAGGCCTAGAATCAGCCATTTCTTCAATGAACCCTGGTTCTTTGTATTCAAGAGTGATGTTAGGAATCTGAATGCTCAGATCTGGATGCTCATTGCATCTAAGCCCTCTCAGTCAAAGCAGCTTGCAAATATATGTATATATGTATTCTTATTGACTTATGTATGAACACAAATCTGTGTTTCTCTATCTTTCCATCTGTATTTATATTAAATTAAATGTGAGTTCATATTGATAGTACCAACTCCCATCCATTACCACATGGATTCTTCTGGACTTCCCTCCCTCCTTTCTTATCTGTAAACTCCCACTCCAAAAGTGAGACAACTGGCTCTACCATCTGGCATTGATTTACTTATTTGTTCAATTCTACTATACATTTATATAGTCATTTTAGGATTGTTAACCAGCACCCCCAAAAGAAGCAATCTTACCTACTAGAATACAATACTTACATATAGTTTCTTTTTTTTCCCCCTACAGTCTTACAGTCTCCATGCATTTCCAAAGTTACTTATATCAGAATCGTCACTCCCTTTCTCTTCAGTAAATTTTATGTTATATGTATATAATGCAGTTAGGTTCTTTCATAACAGCTTGTATGCCATCTTGGGACACTTGATGTCATTTATTTTTGTTTGTTTGTTTGTGTACATTAAGGTTTACTTCTTATGGTGAAAATTCTATGGGTTTTGACAAATGCGTAGTATCATGTGTCTACCACTATAGTATTATACAAAATGGTTATAGCACTAAAAATTCCTTTGTGCTTCACATAATCACACTTCCCCCACCCCAAACACCTGACAACCAGTGATGTTTTCTTTTTCTATAGTTTTGCCTTTTTCAGAATGTCATATAAATGGAATCATAAAGTATATTGCCTTTTCAGACTAGCTTCTTTCACTTACCTATTTAAGAAAATATTTATTTAAAATTTATCCACATTGGGGTGCCTGGGTTGCTCAGTCAGTTAAGCATCTGCCTTCGGCTCAGGTCATGATCCCAGGGTCTTGGGATTGAGTCCCGCATTGGGCTCCCTGCTTAGTGGGGAGTCTACTTCTCCCTCTCCCTCTGCCTCTCTCGCCTCTGGTGCTCACTCTCTCTCTCACTCTCAAATAAATAAATAAATAAAATCTTAAAAAAAATAAAATTTATGCATTTTGTTTTGTGGATTGATAGTTCATCCATTTGTACCACTGAATAGTATTTCATTTTATGGATATACTATGGTTTGTTTATCCATTCATCTATTAAAATACATTTTGGTTGCTTTCAATTTTTGATGATTATAAATAAAACTAATTCATAATGCACTCATGTGCAGGTGTTTGGGTAGATAGAATTTTTCAAATCAGTTGGGTAATGTGATTTCTGGTAAAATTATGTTTAGCTGTATAAGAAAGTGCCAAAGTGGTTGTATGGGAGTTCCTATTGCTTCACATAGTCATCAGTAATTGATACCATCAGACTGGATGGCAGCCATTTCAGTAGGTATGTAGGGGCATATATTGTTTTTGATTTGCATTTCCTTAATGACAAATGATGTTGAGGATGTTTTCATATGCTTATTTGCCATCCTTATTTCTTTGATGAGTTGTTTATGGTTTTTGCCCATTATTGAGGTCTAAGAGGTTTTATTATTATATAATTTTGCATATTTTGGAGCAAGTCATTTATCTAAGTGACTTGAAAATTTTTTCAGTCTGTGATTTCTCTTTTCATTCTCTTAACAGTGTGCTTTACAGCAATTTAAAAATTTTTAAGTAAATTCCAACTACTAAATTTTTTCTTTCATGGATTTTACTTTTGGTGTGGAATTAAGATATCTAAATACTCATCACCAAACTGCAGGTCATGCAGATTTTATCCTATGCCTTCTTCTAGAAGTTTTATACTTTCCTTTTCCATTTAGGTCTATGGTATATTTTGAGTTAAAATTTATATAGAGTATGAGGCCTGTGTCTAGTTTCTTTATTATTTTTTCTTTTTTGTTTATCGACAGCCAATTATTCTAGCACCATTTATAGAAAAGATTATCTTTGCATTATATCCATTATATTGCCCTTTTACTTTTGTAAAAAATCACTTGACATTGTCTTTGTGGGCCTATTTCTAAGCTCTCTATTTTGTTCTATTAAACTGTGTCTATATATGTGTCATTTACTAATATCCTGCTTTCTTGTTTACTGTAGTTATATTATAGTAAATCTTGAAATTGGGTGGTGAGTCCTCCGACTTTGTTCTTCTTCTGTATTGTTTTCTTTTCTTGCATATAAATGTTAGAGTCAGTTTGTCATTTTCTCCAAAAAAAAATTCCTGGTATTTTGAATGGAATTGTATTAAATCTGTATACTGAGTTGGAAAGAATTGACATCTTCACTATGCTGAGTTTTCCAATCCACGAACATAAAACCTCTATTTACTTAGACCTTGTTTGATATTTTTTGCCAGTGTTTTGTTTTATCTTTTTAGTGCAATTGTAAGTGGTATTTTAAAATTTAATATTCTAATTTTTTCTTTCACTGTATATAGGAAAGCAATTGACTTTGCATATTGACTTTATATCCAGCTACTTTGTTGTATTTGTTGATTATTCTGAGCTTTTTGTTGGCTATCTAATTTGTTGACTATTTTTAGGGCTATCTGCATAGACAATCATGTTATCTTTGAATAAAACAGTTTTATTCCTTCTTTTAAATTTTGTATATCTTTATTTTCTTTTCCTTGTCCTACTGAATTAGCTAGGACTTCCAGTATGATGTTAAATAAGCATGTGGAAAGATAGTATCTTTGCCTTATTCCTGATCTTATGTGGAAAGTTTTTAGTCTCTCCCCATTAAATATGATATTACTTGTAAGTTTTTTTATGTACACTTTATTAAGTGAAGGAACTTTTCATATTTCTAGTTTTTTTCCTAGATTTTATAATTGCTTACTTTTTTCAAATCATTTTCCACAATTATTTTATTGATATGATCATTTTTTTTTATTTAGTGTGTGATGTAATGTTATAATGATTGATTTAAGAATTCTGAATCACACTTGCATTTTTGGTAATGATGTATTACCTTTTTTATATATTGCTGGATTTGATTTGCTACCATTTTATTAAGAACTTTGTGTCTCTGTTCATGAGAAATATTAGTATTAGTACCTTGTAATATCTTTATTTAATTTTGTGTTAGGGTAATGTGAAGCTCATAAAATGAATTGGTTAAGTTTTTCTGCTTTTATTTACTTAAAGAGACTGTGGGAGCGCCTGGGTGGCACAGCAGTTAAGTGTCTGCCTTCGGCTCAGGGCATGATCCCGGCGTTATGGGATCGAGCCCCACATCAGGCTCCTCCTCTATGAGCCTGCTTACTCCTCTCCCACTCCCCCTGCTTGCATTCCCTCTCTCGCTGGCTGTCTCTATCTCTGTCAAATAAATAAATAAAATCTTTAAAATAAATAAATAAATAGACTGTGGAGAATTGGTTATTACCCTGGAAAAGATTATGGAGAATTGGTATTATTTTTTTCCTAAAATGTTTGGTAGAGTTAATCAATGATACCATCTGGTCTTATGATTCCTTTTGGTAAGAATTAAAATATTAATTTCTTTAATAGATATACAGATATTTATATATTTCTCCTTGGGTGTATTTGGGTAGTTTGTATTTTGGGTTCACTTTATCTAAGTTAATCAAACTCAGGGATAGGGTTGTTCATAGTATTTCCTTACTAACCCTTTAATGTGCATAGGATCAGTAGTCATAACCCCCTCTTCAATTGTTGATATTGGTAAAATGTGTCTTCTTTCTCTTTTTCTTGTTTAATTTGCAGAGAGGTATCAATGTTATTGATCTTTTCAAAGAACTAGCTTTTGAATTCATTGACTTTATTGTTTTGATGTTTTCAATTCCATGGATTCTCTTTTAACTTTTCATTATTCCTTTTCTTCTGATTGTTTTACGTCTATTTTGCTCTTTGTTCTCTAGTTCCCTAAAGTGGATGCTTATGTTATAGTGGCCAATGCACTTGGAAAAATCAGATTTTATAAGGAGATATATGATGGAATTTGAAACACGCCTGAAAATTGACCCTTGTTCTCGTGAGGCTGGAGGACAGAGAGAATAGCAGTCATCAGCTACCTTTGACATTTCAGACCTAGGAAGTAGGGTAACACTGATCATATTGGTGGTGAGGGTTGATGAAGAAAATAGTGGACTAAGAACAAATTATAGACCTATATAGTTAGGTAGGAAATCAATATGTTTTCAAAGGCAAATTCAAATTCTTGCCCTTTTAAAAGAGAATGGATTCTATTTCTGATTTCCACACTTTTGTGCTGATCTGATGATCCCAGATGGTATCAGAGTTGAATAATTATCTAGTGAATTCAGAATTTCAAATCACCTAGTGGAGAATGATTGGAATCCTCAGCATGCCATAAACTTCAAACCATTTGAACTGAGCAGGAAAATACTCTTCAGCAGGAACTGTGGTGTTCATTGCTGAATCAGGACCATGATTTTGCTATCTGAAGCTGATTTATAGGACCATATGGCAGTTTTACAGATTTACATGGATGTAGAAGAGAATAAAGTTCAAAAACTGATTAATACAATAGTTTTGATATCTCTTGGGGGAAACTTTGCCAAAATGTCATGAATATTGGCTTCTCACTCTATGCCTCAACAGAGGATGCTAGCTTTATCTGTGTAGCAGTGATGTTCTCTATCTTCTACTTCAGAAAATAGAAGATTTCATGTTGCATGGTGCACTGGGTGTTATACGCAAGTAATGAATCATGGAACTTTACATCAAAAACTAGGGATGTACTGTATGGTGACTAACATAATACAATAAAAATATTATTAAAAAAATAAAAAGCAAATTAAAAAAATTTCATAGAACACTGTACATAGTTCTGGTATTTATTTTGAAGGAGTATGACCTTTAGACACATTGTTTTGGAGCACAAATCATTCTCTTATTAATTCGTTATTTATTAAAAAAATATTGAGTATCTAACAGATACTAGGGACTATTCCAGGCCCTGCCCTCTTAAGACCCCCACTTTCTAGAATAGGAGTTGGATAAAAACAACTACATAAATATGTAATATGATTGTGTTTAGTGATTAGTGCTAAGAGATTAAAGCAGATTAGGATGAACTGGCATTGACATATTAGCTGTGTGTGTGTGTGTGTGTGTGTGCGCACGTGTGTGTTTGTTAAGCTAGATGTTTAGAGAGGATATTTTGGAGGAAGTGGTGTTTAATCAAAGGCTTGGATGAAATGAAGGAATGAACACTGTAAAGCTTGAGAGAGAGAATAAGCATGGGATCTTGGAGGAACTGCTCCAATGAACCTAGAGCTGAGTATGGGAGGCAAGAATTGTTTGGAGTGGTAGTAGAAAAGGTAGCCAGGAACAGTGTATGTAGTGCCTTCTAGGCCATGTGGAGTTTGGATGCAATATGGTAGGAGTGTTTCGAACAGGAAACTGTGATCACTTGGGCAGCTGTGAAAAATGTCACTATAGACAATTTTGCTCAGCTTTGGGAAAAACAAGACACTGATAGATAGCATTTTACTTGGAGTTGAGAATGACTTGAATAGAGACTGTGTTAAAAATGACAGTGGAGAAAGTCCTGATATTCTTTAGTAGGATGTTTTTAACAAATTCCATGGACTGAGCCTCAGGGCTCTGGCATTAAAATGATCAAAGCAGCAGAGAGGATTATTGGAGAAAATGACTAACTAATGATTTTAAGCTTGTCTCAGTTGTTCTGAGGCAATAATATAAGAACTAATGACCTGGATTGGAAATCAGGTGTAATTAAAAGTAATTTTGCCCTTGTGCCTAGAGAGAGTTAACGTATCTCCAAGAATATTTGCTGACAGGTAGTGACTTGGGAACTAGTCCCCTGAGTTCCAACCAGAGACTGAGTGAGACAAGTTTCTTGGAGCTCCACCTAGGATATCTCCTTTAATGTTAATTTTTTTTTTTAGTTATTGCCTCAGCAATATGGAAACATTAATATTGCCCACTCTTAAAAGGATAAATAATTTCATAGCTGAATAATAGAGTATTATAGAGATATTTGAAGCTTTATACCTGTTTCAGAGCAGGGAGACAAAAGTTGGTTCCTGCTAAACTGGATGATGAAGTACTGAAGACCTGGAGAAGAACGATAATGTATCACCCACCCAGGCAAATCCTTTGTGTCTAAAATATATCAAATTCAATGCTCATTGTAAGGGTAACAGAAC
>NC_048222.1:96866697-96928835 GCF_002007445.2 Ailuropoda melanoleuca | reverse complement strand
AAAAAATAAAAAGCAAATTAAAAAAATTTCATAGAACACTGTACATAGTTCTGGTATTTATTTTGAAGGAGTATGACCTTTAGACACATTGTTTTGGAGCACAAATCATTCTCTTATTAATTCGTTATTTATTAAAAAAATATTGAGTATCTAACAGATACTAGGGACTATTCCAGGCCCAGCCCTCCTAAGACCCCCACTTTCTAGAATAGGAGTTGGATAAAAACAACTACATAAATATGTAATATGATTGTGTTTAGTGATTAGTGCTAAGAGATTAAAGCAGATTAGGATGAACTGGCATTGGCATATTAGCTGTGTGTGTGTGTGTGTGTGTGTGCGCACGTGTGTGTTTGTTAAGCTAGATGTTTAGAGAGGATATTTTGGAGGAAGTGGTGTTTAATCAAAGGCTTGGATGAAATGAAGGAATGAACACTGTAAAGCTTGAGAGAGAGAATAAGCATGGGATCTTGGAGGAACTGCTCCAATGAACCTAGAGCTGAGTATGGGAGGCAAGAATTGTTTGGAGTGGTAGTAGAAAAGGTAGCCAGGAACAGTGTATGTAGTGCCTTCTAGGCCATGTGGAGTTTGGATGCAATATGGTAGGAGTGTTTCGAACAGGAAACTGTGATCACTTGGGCAGCTGTGAAAAATGTCACTATAGACAATTTTGCTCAGCTTTGGGAAAAACAAGACACTGATAGATAGCATTTTACTTGGAGTTGAGAATGACTTGAATAGAGACTGTGTTAAAAATGACAGTGGAGAAAGTCCTGATATTCTTTAGTAGGATGTTTTTAACAAATTCCATGGACTGAGCCTCAGGGCTCTGGCATTAAAATGATCAAAGCAGCAGAGAGGATTATTGGAGAAAATGACTAACTAATGATTTTAAGCTTGTCTCAGTTGTTCTGAGGCAATAATATAAGAACTAATGACCTGGATTGGAAATCAGGTGTAATTAAAAGTAATTTTGCCCTTGTGCCTAGAGAGAGTTAACGTATCTCCAAGAATATTTGCTGACAGGTAGTGACTTGGGAACTAGTCCCCTGAGTTCCAACCAGAGACTGAGTGAGACAAGTTTCTTGGAGCTCCACCTAGGATATTTCCTTTAATGTTAATTTTTTTTTTTTAGTTATTGCCTCAGCAATATGGAAACATTAATATTGCCCACTGTTAAAAGGATAAATAATTTCATAGCTGAATAATAGAGTATTATATAGATATTTGAAGCTTTATACCTGTTTCAGAGCAGGGAGACAAAAGTTGGTTCCTGCTAAACTGGATGATGAAGTACTGAAGACCTGGAGAAGAACGATAATGTATCACCCACCCAGGCAAATCCTTTGTGTCTAAAATATATCAAATTCAATGCTCATTGTAAGGGTAACAGAACAGGAGAATCTTAATGTATAACAAGCAGAGTCTTATAAGAATGTGATTTGGTTCTGTGCCTTTCCCAGCATGCAATTTGACTTACCTCTCCTTTAATGTATAAATTTGCTATGGTTCAGATCATGTTGTATTTTGTTTATCATTTCTGAATTTTTCTACACCCTCTACCATAGTGTTTCTTTTAAATTTTTGTTTGTTTTTGCTCTGTGGGTATTTGATAAATTGTGACCACCTAAAGAAGTTGAATGCTAATCTCATATTATATGAAAATCTGGAGAGTATCTTTCTATTTAATAACATCTATGTTAGAGAAATAACTCATAGAAAGTAGCTCATTAATTTACTTATTCTTTTTATTCATTCATTTATTTACTGTCTTATATTTGATAAACACCTGGTGTGTATCTGGTAACAACACTAGAGAACACATTTATAAAAATGAGTAAGATATAGATTGTCTTAGATGAGATCACATTCTAGCAGGGGTAATTATAGTAGAATTTAATAAGTGCTTTGTATTATAGAAACAAAATCCTGAGGTAGCATAAAGGAGGAAAGCATTTCTTGCTAGGAAAGATAAGGGAAGTCTTTTGAAAAGAAGTGATATTTGAGGGAGGTTTTCAAGGAGGAGTATGATTTTCTCATGTAGAGAATCAAGGTGACCCTAAAAGGTACAGAGGCATAAAAACATAAGGCATAATCAAGTGAAAGCAAATTTGTTCAGTGGAATTAAAGTATGGGTAATAACTAGGGAAAGATGGGAGATGGGACTAGTAAGTTGATTGGGCCATTTTGTAAAGGATCTTTATGTCATGCTAAGGAATTTAGGTTTTATTTTGTGAACAGTGAATAGTCAATGTTTTGGCATATTTGGGCTGTTATAACAAAATGCCATAGGCTGAGTGGCTTATAAACAATAGAAATTTATTTCTCACCATTCTAGAAGCTTGGAAGTCCAACATCAAGGCGTTGGTAAGTTTGATATCCAGTGAGAGCCAGCTTCCTGTTCATGGGAAGTTTGTCTTTTCCCTATAATCTTACATGGTGGAGGAAGCAAGAGTTCATTCTGGGGCTTCTTTTATAAGGGCACTTATACCATTCACAGGGCTCTGCCTCATCCCCTAATCACCTCCCAAATGCTCCACGTCCATATACAATCATTTTGGGGATTAGGTTTCAACATACGAATTCTGGTGGGACACAAACATTCAGCATAACATTTAATATCTTGAAGCCCTAAAACCCGATATGATTATATTTGGAGACAGGGCCTTTATAATTGATTAGGAGAAACTAAGGTTAAATGAAGTCATAAGAAATGGAGCCTTAATCCAATGTAACTAGTGTCTTTATAAGAAGAAGAAGAGGGACCAGGGATATGCATGCACAGGGAAAAGACGTGAGCACACGATGAGGAGGCAGCTATTGGCAAGCCAGGGAGGGAGACCTCCAGGGAAACCATACCTGTCAACACTTTGATCTTGGACATCCAGACTCCTTCAGAACTGTGAAAAAAATAAATTTCTGTTGTTTAAGCCTCCTGGTCTGTGGTATTTCATTATAACAGTCTTGGCAGATTAAGACAATGACTAAATTATTTTGCAGATTTTTCCTCTCTTTGACTTCTAAATTACTGCTCTTTCTGGTTATTTCCCCCTCACTATTACTTCCCTGTTTTCTTCCTTGGTTCACTTTATTTTCAGTTTCCCTTAATGCTCTTTTTAAAAATGTAGCTGTTCTTCAGGTTTTGTTCAGTCTTTCCTTCTGAGGGCCTGACGGATATAGATAGCTGCCTGTCCGGCATCTTCACACTCACTATACAGGTAGCTCACGTGCAGCATGTCCCAAAATGAATAATTATGTTTTGTTCCCAGTCTGTTTTTATTTGTGCAACCAAATTCAGAATATGTTATCACCATCTACCCAGTTATCTCACCTGGAATTATGAGAGTCATTCTGGATTCCTTCACAAGTCCACATTTCTGCCCACAAATGCAGTTAATTGTCAATATCTGAAGATGCTTCCTGTATTGCATTCCTCTTAGATTTTCTTGTCAATTCCTTTGGCATGGTTTTAGATCAACTGTGAACACTTTCTTAGCTGTGGTCACCTTCTGACAGATGAGTATTTCATTCTATAAAAGCCAGTTATTTCCGAATATCTTATAATTTTGAGATAATAACTCAGTAGAAGGTTTCTGTGATTAGACAATTAAAATTCTGTCTAGCTTTTGATGTTTCATATCATGTAGGTTTTCCTACACAAGGTGAATAATAATGACAGAATTGATATATATGCCTCCAGGGTTTTTCAGCTTAAAAATTTTAGACTGCTTAGTGTGATACTTAGTAGTTAAGGTTCCTAGATGGCAAAGCTTCCTAGAATAGGAGACACATTTTTCTCGTATAATGTGATCTTTGTCTTACAATTTACATGTGTGACTCACACTGAAATTTGAATAAAGCCTTTTTAAAACTCTTGGTGCACCCCTATCTTCCTTAAACAAAGCTTCAAGATATGTGTAATAGCTGGTCAGTCAGAAATGAAGCAACACATTCATTCACCTAACCCACATGGTCAATCACCATTGCCCAGGCTAAGTTTTTAGCTTCTAGAATCTTCTAATTTTTTTTTAGTTCATTCCTTTCTCTTGCAAGATAGATTCAAATCTGCTTTACAGCTCTGTTCATTTCCTTGTCCTACTCTATTTTTGCTTTTCTAGGTTATAAATCCAGTAAAAGTTCCAAATATCTTGGCCTTCACAGTTCACGACTGGTGGTAGTACAGATCTTTCAGCTTGGGATATAGTAGTGTGTCAACTGAATGTGAAAAGAAAATCGTAAACTTTTGAACTAGAAGCCAAATGTACACAAAATAAAAACTCTCATTTTATCTCTTACTAAGGAGTTTCTTATATCATTTTCATGGATTTTGTTATGGTTCAGCAACGTACTGTGAAATATTCTGCTGGGAAAAATGTGAAAAAAAAAACCACTGAGAAAATGCAAATATCAGTAGGAACCATTTTTTATTAATGATTTTCATTCATAGCTGACTTTTAATTTCTATCATATTTTCCCATTGGATATACATGCTTTTTTTGTTGCTGTTGTTTTTATAGATGGAAAAAGATCAATGGATTAATTGGTTGGGCAAATCAATGAGAGAGTATAGATTGCTTGTCTCTGACGGAAAAGAAAGCTACCTGATTCTGAAAGCATAGCATTTCTGTTACTTATAAAGAAGAATTACAGGTATCCAAATGACAGAGAACCTAATTAGAATTGTTTGCTTCACGCCTGACATTGCAGTGAAAACTGGCCAAAAGGGGAGTAGGCGTTTTCTCCCTGCCACATCACCCTTCCTCAGGTAAATACAAATTAGAACTCAAGGAAAGCCATGAGCTGTTCAGAGCCATGAGTCTTGACATAATGAAACTGAATAACCACTCCGTCTCCCACTGTGACTTAGCCAGATGAGGAGAAAACAAAAATAAAAACAAGTGACTTCTCAGATTTAATGCTTCCTCTTTGGGCTGTCATAGCTTGTGGCGACCACAAGATGCCAGTGTTTTAGAACATTGATAGGAATAGATGGCTGTTTAGCACTGTCCAATTCCTGAGAGAAAGACAACTGTGCTGAGCAAAAAAAAATACTGCTCTTGTATATATATATATTTTTTTTTCTCTTAATACATGTATTCCCTACAACATTGTTTGAATAAATCATGGATCATTGATAGGAAAACCCTTAAAAATGAAAAAAAGGAATAAAAAAGGTAGAGGCATCATCCTTTAAGCAAGAAAGATCTAAAGTCATCTTCCCTAAGTTACTTTCTTCTCTCTCATGATGTACAACATGCCGCAGGAGAAAGTATATTATATAGTTAAGATTTTTGGTCTTTGGACTGAGAAACACTTGGTTTGGAATCTTTAAATTCTCTTTCTTAATAACTGCTTATTCCCAGACAAGTCTGCTAACTTCTCAAAGTGTCAATTTTCTCATATGTAAAGTGAAAAACAATGCCTGCTTGATCAGCTTGTTGTGAAGATTAAGGAAGGTAACACATATTAGCACTTAGAGAGCATTCAGTAGGGGCAATAATGAAGACAAAAAAGGTGGTAATCAGCAAGAAGGTGTTTTCTTTTATGGTAAGTTTATTATTCCTTCTCATAAAATGGAACAAAGAAGTTCTGTTAAGATGCATTGTGCACCTACCACCCCTTAAGATTAGACAGTATTTAACTACATCTTAAAGTCTCAGTGTTCATGGGCACCTGGGTGCCTCAGTCAGTTTAATCTCTGATTCTTGATTTTGCCTCAGGTCATGGTCTCAGGATCATGAGATAGAGCTCTGCATGGGGCTGTGTGCTGGGTGTGGAGCCTGCTTATGATTCTCTCTCTCCCTCTGCCCCTCCTCCGTGTGTGTGTGTGTGTGTGTGTGTGTGCACGCGCACTCATGTGCTCTCTCTCTCTCAAAAAAAAAAAATCTCAGTATTCTGATTTGTATTTTCTTGGTGTTGCAGCTATAGCTGGACTGCGGTATTTAAAACATAGCCATTAAAATGGTGTTATAAGAAAAAATAGTTATAAGAGCTATTATTTATTATTTATTATGCCCCATATTTTGGTATATTCTTCATAAGTAAGTTTATAGTCACATAGCTTAGAAACTAAAAAGTTAGTATTTAAACCATATCTTATTCTAAAACTCATGCTTTTAACCAATTTTGAAAAAAAATGGCCTTCTAAGTTGCAGATTTCCCTCTAAACTTCAGAGATGCTGGTGCTGGAAGTGCAGCTGTTTCTGGTACCTGAGGTGAGATTTGGTATATGAAGTGGTGGATAAAATTAGGAAAAACTTTATGGCATACGTAAACCCATATTTATGATTTGTATTCCCTAAGCTCTTCTTATTTTCACGATCAAATCAAATTATCTCAACTATTGTAAATATTGTCAGTGAGTTCTGATTACTCTGCAATAGCGATTTAAGAAATCCCTGTGGAGACCAGCTTCTGACTCCATAAAATTTATTCAGCACGGATGCTCACAAATTCAGTGTGCTTTAAATCACTCATTGTCTAAGTCCTACCCAAATAAAAGATACATTGTCAATGACTTTCTGGAATGCCGTATAGGTATGGACCACCTTACTACTAACTTGCCCTTTTTGAGTGTATTCAGCTGTATGCAGATTGAACTGAAATCTGGACCGTCTTCAACCTGTCTTGCCTGCTCCCTTCCCAATAAATGATGCTGCAAGGAATATGCCTGCTTGGTCCGTAGGAAAGCATCATCATCCATGAGTGTTGAAGTGCTCTTTTGTAAAAGCAAAATCTTTCTGCCATTTTCATGACTGGTATGAGAAGCTGAAATATAAGCCGTTGATATCATACACATTTTGTTCTGAAAAAAAGTAAAAGTGTTATTGGGTCCAGGGCACTTGCCCAAACTCAAAACTCCTTTGTATTAAAAAAAACTCCAGCAATCTCATATACACGACTTCCTCAGTTCTATTTGATGATTTGGTAGGCCCTGAACTTCTGCATGAATCTGCAATCTCTCTTGAGCAGAAAAAAAAAAAAACAAACAGCTGAAAAGTAAAACTGGCCTTTTATAAAGCAGAAGGAAAATAGTATCCCCAGAATGAACATAAGAGAATGAAACAGATCAAACATGCATTTGGTTATGTATTATTAACATGACCGATGAAGAGGAGATAATGAATTGAACCTCTTTCAATGCAAAGATCGAGGAAGTGAAGCAAAGGACATCCAGTTTGTGTAGAAATGGTGAAGTGTTAGAATTGGTGCTGCTTGCTTCCCTTGTGAAGAAAGAAGGATATGGCTATGGGAAGGATAGGTAAATGTGCTGTGTCTATATAGTGAATATATACAACATATACTTTAACATGTAGATCCATACTACATATAACACATATGGATACAACATATATGGATATGGATATGCACATGTAGGGACACACACATATATAAAATTAGATGATGGATTATAGATCTGCTTTCCTAGTTTGATCTTCATCACCTTTGATGTAATTTTATTCTGACTGGTGCTTTAAATAATGATTAGGCATAGGCCAGAATAAAAGAAAGATGCCCAATTTTGAGGAGTTTGATCCTAAAAATGGAAGCTCTATTTACACATTGAGGTTGGTTAGGGGTAGGATGGTTAAATCATTGACTGTTGAAAAATTGGGTAGGAGAAGAGTTTTGCAGATTAGATTAAAAAACTGAGTGCTTACTGCATTCAACATTTAGGTTAGACTGTCAGGTAGAAATATGCCACGAAAAGGCATCACTTCCTTTGCAATCTGCACTGACATATCTGACAGAAAATGAAAAACCATTATGGCTTCCTGGTAGCAAGTTCAATTACAAATGACTGCTGAGCCCTCTGCAATGTGACCTGACTCTAAATGGTCCTTTAGGATTGTCATCCAGTCTGCTGGACCTATGCTTTCTGCCTACTCACATGTAATTGGGAAATGGAAGGTATTTATCTGTCTTGTTGATGGCCCGGTGCTCATTTGATAACAGTTGCTTCGCAAAAGCACAAGAAGGAAAATACATTTGCTGTAGCTATAAATTTACTCACTGGAGTGAGTATACCATGGATATTGCAACTGGACAAATAGACATTGGGAAGAGGGGTAGGGGCAATAGGACTTCTTTAAAAAAAAAGCAGTAAAATAAACCTCTTCCTTCACCTTCTTTACTTGACTTCTATTATCTTATTCATGAAAAGTACAGATAAAGAAAGAGGAGAATAGCATTGAGGGAGTAAGAAAGACACAAGCATTTGTATTCTTGGCAGAAGGAGAGTCTAAACTAAACATCAGGAGTAGATTTCACTCTTTTGATCCAGTTATCCTTAGAGAATTCTCCTTCTACCATCTGAGGTTCTCTCTTCTCGCTGTCCTGTCACTGCATCGGAAAATGCTTGCAATTTTTATTATTTTTTTTTTTCACCGACAGTTGGGCTGGTAGGGAATCAAGGCATATTTTGCAGTAGAATTGGGCATAGGGTCCATTTCGTGTTGATCTGGTGAACTGTAGTGAATATTCACTGCATGGCCCTGGCCAAGGGAAGAGATTTTCACAGACTGAGCAGGCAGTAAAGGAGTCCATTTAGAGGTAAGAATTGAATGTAGGGGTTTTATGTTTTTATACATTTTTTATGAATTATAAAAAATAAATGAACACAAAACCACATCTGCAAATAATCAGAAAGATCTAAAACCATGTTTAGAGACTTGAAGAGAAGAATTTTCACCTCAGCAAGCACCGAGTTTTGTTAGAGTGCTGTCACAGCCATAAAAGCAAGGACTGTACATCTTTTATTAGCACTTCTGATTTAGAAAGCTGAAAAGCACTTTGACTTGTATGTGAAAATGAAAATACCCAAACTAAAAACTGCTTTCTTTTTAGTAATAAGTCTTTGTCTACTTCTGAGGGTTGTTTTACATTTTTATTTTTTGGTATATTAGCAGTAAAACTCCTTCTCACAAACTGAAGCAAATTCCTTTATTTATGTCTTTACAAAAATGTTTCATTTCTTAAGAAAAAAGAGGAATAGGATTAGGTGAATCTATAGGCAGTTGTTTCTTCAATAACTGGAAATTCTTGAAGAATTCAAATCATTGTTTTCTAGTCAATATAGTATTAAAGCATCAGAATACTAATAATAAAATCTGATAATTGGAAATCATTTAACCTTGATAAATCCTTTACAATTTAATGTTACAAGACACCTGGCTTTCTTTCAAACACCGCTAAAATGGGCATTCTGAGTTTCGTTTTACATCTGAAGTTTTATAAGATGAAGGCCCTTGCCCAAAGCCACAGACAGAGCTGGAATTAAAATGATTGAGTCCTTACTCCTGGTCTTGCCTTTCTCTTCACTTGACAACACATCATCCAGCAAAGGAGCAAATCAATAATAATGAAAACTTCCTCTTTCTCCCTGGAGTGCTAAAGAGAACAGGTTCACAGAGCAATATCTATAGCAGCGCTGGCTGCTTGTTGACCAAGACCTTAGCCATTTTGGTGTAGATCAGCGGGGCTATTTAGGACGGCTAGCCAGAGGATGAAAACGGCAGTAAATAATGAGAACTGCAGCGAGTACAGCCCTATGGGCTAAACATAGGCCATCTTAGCCCCGACACCGATTGGGTATGTGACTTTGGGCTAATCACATAATTCCTCTGTGCCTTATCTTGCCCACAAGCAAAATGGGACATGGAGGCAGAGCAATCTCGTTCTCCGCAGTTGTGGTATTAAATCAATCTCTGTGAACTACTTTCAAAACACAGGTGCTGGGGGTGGTATTTTCTGTATTGATCTTCATTTTAAATTAAGTTGGCATTTAGAAAATTTTTATTAGAGGATTTATTAACGTCTAGCTTGTTTGGGATCAAGTATGATGGGTTTGAAAACAATAACAAGTGTAAAGGATATCAATAGGTGCGGTGCAAAAATGAATTAAAGATTTTTAAGTGCTAAAAGGAATTTTTAATTTTTTTCCAGAAGAGTAGCAGTTTAGATGAAGTTTTAGCCTAACACAAATTAAATCAAGTCCCTACTGATTCTCTCAGGAGAGCCCCTTACAATTCAGGCCATCCCAACTCTATGGGTTGTCATAGGGTCTGTTGCTTATATTCAATTTGTCCCCCATTCTGGGGCTCTGCTTGCAAGCCTCCGCTGCTGGACCACGGAATCTTTCAGTTGACAATTGCCATGACCATCTTTTGGTGGCAGCCTGCCCAGGGAGCTCTCTCTGTGTTTGTTGTGGTTGAAATGCTCCCAAAGCTAAAGTCCTTTCAAATGTTCCCAAAATGTAACTATTTCCATTCAGCCTGCATAGAGTTCCATGGTAATAGATCACTTAGTCTTTATCTCAAATTCTTCACTTTATTGGGACTTAGAAAACATTTCCTATGTAGGGGTGGAGGCACAGTCTGAAATCTTTTATTCTTATCTCTCCTTCCAATAATTTTATGCAAAATTCCTCCATTTTCCTTCATCAAAAATTCAAACTCGTGCTTTTCTACTTCAACGGAGGTCTGTAAAGGGAGTCTAGGACTCTGATCGAGCAGTTCCACAAATAGCTATATTTTGAGTCCACATTTGGGTTTAGAGGGGGTTTACCTCAAATATCACCATTTTCCCCTTTTTCTCATGCCTACCAAAAAGGGAAAGGTTTGGAAGAGGGGAAAAAAGACCCTATTTTTGATAATCGGTATTTAAAAACATTGTTATTTTCTCTTAAAATTGTAACTTGTAGTTCTCACTTCATTCTTTCTGGGATTTACTCATTTTGGCTCCTAGTAGTTATATATGCCTAACATAATTATTTAGAAAAGCAAGCAATATGGAGTTTGTTCGGTTGTGCTATACGAACTTTACAAAATTCAAATATTTTTTTAATCTACAAAAATAATTTCATGTGCTGTGGTCGAAATACTTCTATTCTTCCTAAAAAATTGCTTCCTTTCTAAAGTCTTCAATAATAAAAAAAAAACCAGCAACAAGAATTTATCTGTGGTTAAAAAATAGTTACTTTATTCAGGTTAGAGGGGCTGAATTAGTCATCCAACTGTGACCTTGTTACTTAGAATATTTGATTAAGGTTTTTGGCCAAGAAGCACATATTTACTAATCACTCAACTTAGGAGCTGTCAGGTCTTGCTTGTGTGTAAGTCCCTGGAACTATCACATTGATATATAGAAAGTAAATTTTGTTAATTCTCTGCTTTATACAGAACCTCAGGTCTGAACAGGACATAACAGAACATTGAGCTCAAATATCTCACTTTTCAAAGGAAAAAGCTCCAGTACAAAGAGGATAATTGCTCAGTTCAAAGTAACTTAGCTATAATAGTTGGTCAGATGAGGCAAGGGGGTGGGGAAAGGATGAAGTTGAAGGATTATGGGAATCAGTAGTCAGTGGCAAAGCAGGGAGCCCTACAAGTGTTGCCTAGAAATGCACAAGTTGACGTAAATTAAATAGTCTATATAAATTCTCACCATTACCAAGCTATAGCAGATGTGGTAGGGTCACTCCTCAACTTTGGAAACATGTCCATGCCCCTCCTCAGATTTCACAGTATCACTGTATGATTTATTCTGCCCTTCAAGACCTCCTTGGATATTCATTTTGGTATCATTTAGATTATATAAAAATGTCGTGGGGCATCTGGGTGGCTCAGTTCGTTAAGTGTCCGACTCTTGATTTCAGCTCAGGTCGTGATCTCAGAGTTGTGGGATTGAGCCCTGTGTCAGGCTCTATGCTTAGTGCAGAGTCTGCTTGTCCCTCTCCCCCTGCTCCTCCCCCACTCTCTCTGTCTCTCGATCTCTCAAATAATGAATAAATAAAATCTTTTAAAAAATATTGTTTTTGTCAAATGAGCAGCAGAGAGTCCTACAATGTTGAGTGGTAGAAAATTGTAGCATCTGTAATCAGAACTGATGAAGTCATGTCTCAGGACAAAGATAATTTGACATCTGACCTTTTACATACTTACCATTGAATGTTGGTGACTTGGGTCTCATGGTTGTGTGCACAAAAATAAATTTTATTTAGGTGGAGAATGGGAGCACAAAGAGTGTAGGTCTACTTTGGCCATGAGCAAGCCAGGTGGGAAAGAGGAAAATATGGCAATAAGTACTTAGAGTACTAATGATAGTTCATGGTGGTTTCCTGGTTTCTAGAAATAAAATGCTCAGAAAGATTCTGAAGCCCTATTCACTGGCCACAAGATGAGTCCTAAAATATTGTCTCCTTTTTTCTTTCGACAGAAACCTTAAAATATGATTTTCTGAATGGTGCTTTTCAAAGAAATTATTATCTTGCTTATTTATCTTCTTCTGTGTAACTCTTAGACCTGTCACAGTCATATCTCACAAAGTTTCCTTCTCTACCTATTTTGTTGTCAACATAATATTGCCTCAAAATCTTCATTCAATAGGTAGGATTTTACTTGTTTTTGTGAAGTCCTTTCCCTACAGCCTTCCATCCTCATCTCTGCTGTGTTTCTGCAATTGTTTGTTACTTGTCTAAGATATGCATTAAGTTAAACCTGCTGGAATGTGGACATTGTGGACCTAACAAGCTGGAGCTGTCAGTTGCCGTGGATTCTGGGATGATTCCAGCAGCCTGTCTGCTCATTTTCAAAAGAAAACACATTATCAGCAGAGTTGAAGCTGGTCTCCTTAGAAAAATAAACAAATCTCTGACTGCTCTTAGAAAACTCACAGATCTTGTCAGAGGAAGTTCGATGTTGCTGACAGATCATCAATTAGAGGGTGCACGTGTGAAAACAAATGTGGGAGGTGATTGGTGTGTGGCTTTTCATGGGTGTGACATGGTTCTCACCAGATTGGGAGACAAAGTGGAATCCATTTTGTACTCAACTTTGGCTGAAACCCAATAGTGCTAGATTTCAAAAGAGCAGGGATTAATTTACTAAGACTTATCACCTCGTCTCTTCAACACATGTCTATAGACTCTAGTAAAGTGTCATCACTAAAATCAATTAATACCATATCTTGTCCTTGCTTAAGTATATTATTATTTATCCCCATGATTTGCATTAGTTCTGCTAGAGCAACAGGACATGATTTCGACTGCTGTGCTACTTGGACATTAACTAGATTCATGCCTAGTACAGAGTAAATGGTTTTGATTCACCAAAGGATGGCTTTAAGGGCTTATTGGTGGTTATTTAAAATTTTTCTTTACATATATATTCATACACATCTGCATATATATATATATACACACACACACACACATACACACAGAGAATAACAAACAAATCTCTTTTTTTCCCATCTACATTGGAGTACTACTAATGTGGAAATTATGTCAACTCATTAAGATGCATTGGAAAAAAGCATAACATGAAGTCAGGCTCACTTGTGCTATGCTACTTAAAGACTGTGTGACTTGGGCAATTTATCTATTTTCCTAGAGCTCTGGTTTCCACATCATAAAAGTGGAGATAATAATACCAATTTTGCAATCTCTTGTTAGATTTAGAGAGGTCCTGGGTTAAAACAAAACAAACACAAAAAAACTTCTTTAAGTGCTTGGCACATAAGAGGTACTTAATGGTTGTTACTATAAGTAATAACATCACCAACAACAAAACAACAACAATACTATCAACAATTTGTTGAGAACCTAGGCATTAGAATTCAATGATGAGAGACACTGCACTCAAAAGTTTAGGAATTTACAGCTTTGTAGCCCAGATACATCTTGAACCATTTCCACATGTTAAGATACTGGAAGTACAAGATATTCCTCATAATTCCTGTATAACAAAATCCTGAGGCATGGACATCAGAATTTAATCATAAGGCCATATATAGAGGTTTCAATAAAAATAATCTGCCAAAAGGCTTTGGCTCTCGTAAATGAAAGCATCTTCAGGAAAAAAAAAATCACTTTATAGATGTTTTGCCTGATTTTCACAGAATATTAGTTTCAGAATGGCTGTATTCCTACTATCTAAAAAAGTAATTGAAGGACAGAGTTTCAAAATTGTGTCAGCAAGACAGATTTCAGGTTTTGTAATCTCCAAAGCTTCTGCCTTCCATTATTGCTCACCGCTTATCTTTTCTTTGTTTCTTTCCACTGGAAGGATGAGTGTTTCAAACAATACACAAGATGATGTAGTGATTTAGAATATGAAAGCTGCTTTAAGATACCCATCAGAGACTTATGATATCAATAGACTTGTACATTTAGAGATTTTTTAAAAAAATATAAGATAAAATTGAGTAGTTGGGGGTATACTTTTCTATTAAAGTGATGACATCTATTAGAAGAAAGCAAACCCAATGCACGAGTTAAAAATTGAAAAATATAATTAAATTATATTCTTGCTTTGCTCATTTTTCATAAATGAACTTAATTTAGTGAGACGTTTTTCTTTGACAGAAGGAAAAATTAAGTATATCCAGGACAGAAAGGTATTAAAGGGACCTGTATAACTGCTTAACTTTAATATCAGTGGTTGTAAAGTGGTTTTAGAATATCTGTGTATGTTGTCGATAAATCACATTATTGAGACCACCATAGTTTGAATATACATAAAGTCTTTGTGGGACATTTCTGGGCTATGATATATTTTAATAACTTCCATCAGTATTACTAAAAAGGTACAAAATAAGGGACTCTAGTTGTTCTGCACGGTTTAATTAAACCCATCACACAGTTAATTGAATATGTAAATATTTCATTGAGTAATAAACTTCACACAAGGAACTCTTCTAACAGTTGGTAATATTGAACTTGGTGACACTGCAGGTTCATCAGAGAGCTAATCTTTGTGAATGATGGTGTCTCTTAGAAGGAACAATGAGCTTAAAATAGAAATAAAAGTAACCTGAAAGACTGCTTAGAGCTTGAATTGGACTCTTTTCTTGAACTACTTCTGATTTATATCTATTTCTTCTTCAGACTGTAATTGTAATTCTTAGCATCTCTGCATTTGCCGGATAAAAAATAGCAGTATGCTATTGGAGGTGCAAATGTCTTTATAAAGAAAAAATCCTGGTCTCATTGAATTGCAGCCTAATTTAAAGGACCTTCACCTACACATCTAGATACGTGGTGCTTGTTTTCAGATAGATAACTGATAAGTAACAAATACATCTTTGTTTTTATCAACCTAGATCTCCATCCTACAACTATCATTCACTTGCCTAATTGAACTTAATGTTAAGAATCTACTTTGGATCACAAAACAGAAACCAATGTGAGACTTGTCCTATTTTAATAATTCTTTTCTGTACTATCTCTTACTGTTTCTTAACACCCAAATTTTGAGTACTGTTTGTACTCCAGAAATCCATCATATGGTATCATCTTCAGAGATGCTTTAGCTCCTTCCTGTGCTAAAAACAACTGATCTATCTGCCAACATGCTTTGTGGGGGGAAACAGAGCTCAGGAAAGTGAGTACTCAAAAGAAGAGATGCCAATTTCCAGTTGCAGAATATACTGGAAGTTGCAGACTCTCAGTTACTTTCAGTCTGCTGTGGTTATATTAGAGATTGATGGGGCCTCTTTTTGTCTGCCATTCATCCTCTTACTGTGCCTCTGGCTTGTATTTTAATTTAATATCACAGACAGTTTTGCATTAAAGTTTTCATATGTAATTCAACAGATAGCATGGAAGCACGGATCTTATTTCCAAACTGACAACATTTGGAGCTCTTTTCGCAAGTGGTCACATAGCAGCTAAAGCTATAATTTGCAACTGTCATTGTATTGGTAACTGTTTTGTAGGCTGCATAATGTTTGTTGAAAAATCATCCCGTTCCAGACAATGTATTTTGTAGCCTTTCACAGTTTGGTTCAAAGTCAAGGACAGATAGGCAAGACATATAAGAAGTAGTTATCATTCATATTTAAACATGGTTTCAACAAGATCTTAGGGGTCTTGATCTAACCATTGATAGAAAGAGAGAAATATGGAGTATAGTCATCCTTTGGAAAAATCACTCTGCATCATTAAGTCTTGGTTGTTAGTCTATAAAATAGTACAGACATTGTAAAAATGATGAGAGCATTAAAAAAAATCAATTTAAAGAACTTAACCAGTTTCAGGCATATACAAATTAATGAATGTTTGTTATTCTTATTATTCTATTTCGATCTTTCTGGAAATAGAAGTTTCAACTTTCTTGGATCTAGCAGAACTTGAGCTAAAAATTCTTCCCTCCTCCCACCAACTCCCCCCTCCACAACCATTTCCAGCACTTTGTCTTGTATTTCTTCTTAGATTTGCAGGCTGGGATTCATTTTGCACTCAGAATGCTTGATGAACTAGGAAATATTAATAAAGCTGCTTCTTATTCACCTACTCAACGTCAAAATGTAGCAGACTGATTAAAGAGAAAGAAGACATGAATAAAATGACAGAATACACATTAAATTTTAATCACTACAGGTTCATCTAAGACATGTAGCTGACATACTGAAAGGAATTATATTTAGGTCAGGGAGATGGCAATGTTGTTTAAGAAGCTGGTTGAATTCAACCAGTTACTGGAAAGGTAGTGGCAGGATTAGGGCATGAAGAATACAAATATCTTTCTGATTCTTAATCGTCTGGACTTTTTAAGTCCCAAACAAAGCTGGGTGGTGTTTTGATGTTAATATCTTTGGAATAAAAATGTGTATGAAATTTAAAAAGAAAAAAAAAAAGAAAAACCTTACTGGGGTAGAATTCCCTGGCACCCATACAATTTAACTGAAAAAGTCCCCAGAAAGTCTGTCGGGGAAAAAATACCTGAGATAGCCTCTATCTGTCAGAGACAAGCAATAAGATGAATTTCAAGTGACAAAATGTTTATTATAGAATGCTAGGCTATCGATTAGTGTGAAGTTGTATTTTTTTTTGCCATGTCGTTTAATTTATTCTTCAAAGAAACTGACATGTTTGTCAGAATGAGACATAAAGCTATTTTAACAACTGTCTACCTGAAAGTGTTCCAATTCCTTATCATAATATTTAATGGGATCCACAAATGAACCCAACTTGCCTTCCTGTCCACTTCTCTCATTTACAAGTTCAGTAATTTATTTACCCATCAGATTACCACTGTTCTGATGCTCACCCCTTCAGTTGGGGGATGATGGAGATGAGTAGGAGTAAGCTAGAAAAACCCACCCCTATTTATTTATTATTAAAGTGTGTATAGCACTCAAGGCTCAGCTCAGATATTAGCTCATTCTAAAATTGCTTCTCCTTTCTTCTCCATTTATCTTCTAGGAAAAGAGTAAGTAGACTCTCTTTTTAAGCTTACCATTTGGAACTTATTACTTTCCATATTTTATAGTAATTGTTAATGTATATTCCTTAATAATCTCGAAAATACTGTGCTCCTGAAGAGCAAGGGACTTTGTCTTTTTATTATTGTATGCATCTCAGAACTCTGCTTACTACCTTGCTAACAAAGATTCATTCATATAGTCATCTACTAATTCACTTATTTACTCTACAAACTCATTATGTTTTATGACTATTTCAAGTCCCTGTGGGCTAGCAAAATAAGAGATGTTGGATACATGGAGAAGAGTGTAAGCCAATGGCAAAAATCCTTGGGAGAAAGTGTATAAATCATCTGAACACAAGTCCATGAAAGCAACATGGAGGAGTTCCTGAAAGGAATTCCCTCAAATAAAGGTGTTACCAAATCTGCTACAGTAGCAGAAGTTCCCAGCATTACCATTGCTTGGTTAAGAATTGGGTCCTAAGATTCCTACTGTGAAAAATGCAAATACCATACCTAGGAGAGAAAATGCATCATGAACCACCACTTTCGCATCAATGATAGAGTCAGGTAAAAGAAACCATGAAAAGAGAAAGAAGGAAACTAACAGTCATTGAGCATCTGTTACATTATGTCACTTAAGTTGCACAGCCAACTTTGAGGTTTTATTATTTATTAATAATAAAATAATTATTTATTATTTTTATTATTATTAAAAATATATATTCCAAGTGGTTAAATGACTTGCCACATTTTGTGCCAGAAGTAACTCAGCTCCTAAGATGATGTTCTTTCTATCAAATACATAATAGTAAAAATGACGACAGTGTTGGCAAATACCATTTTCTAGGCACTGTGTATCAAGTATGGTGCTATGTTCGTTATATACCACATCTTATTTAGTTCTCTTAACATCCCTAAGCAGTAGGTGTTATCCTGATTGATTGATTGATTGATTGATTATTATTATTTTTTAGAGAGAGAATGCATGTGTGGGGTGGGGAAAGGGCAGAGGGAGATGGAGAGAGAGAGGGAATCTTAAGCAGGCTCCATGCCCAGTACGGAGCCTGACATGGGGCTTGATCCCACAACCCCAAGATCATGACCTGAGCCAAAATCAAGAGTTGGATGCTTAAATGGCTGAGCCACCCAGGCACCCCATCCTAATTTAAATACAAGAAAACTAAGGCTCGGGGGATTGAATAACATGAACGTTATCATCAAGTTAATAAAACTGGTGAAATATAGATTCAAACCCAGATGCAACTGACTTCCCAGCCTGAGTTCTTAACCATTATCCATACTGCTTCCATGCCCTATAATTCCTAGATTAAAAAAAAACCCAAAAGGATACAAGCTGATTTTTTGAAGTTTTATGATTCAATGTATTGGCAGCATCCTATTATTTAATATACTGTTAAAAATTAGTATTTTAACAATTGAATCATTGCCAATGTCATCTTTCATTATATACTGATTGCCCTTCACTCAAGAAAATTCACATATCCGAATAGAATATTGCATCTTATAAAAGGATTGTGGACTTCAACTGGCAGCTCATCTGAGGTTCATTACTAATGTCTGTTTTAATCAGCTGTCTATCTTGCTTCATCAAATGAAGGAATCATCTTAAATATTTTTGTGACAACTCAAAGAAGATATAGTTGATTTGCGATTGTATTTAGCATTGTCATTGTGCTATCTTCTTGGAGTGACTAACATTCATTTAAACCCTTTGGCGAAAGGGTTAGGTGTACTGGAAAACCCTGGTCCATGGATTTTAGTCGTGAAAAGATGTAGCTGAAACAAGTTGTTCTATTAGAACAAAACACAAGAATATAAGAAAGAGAATGTGGAATGATGACATTCATAGGCTAAATCATGTTAATTATTTGCTATTCAACTTTAAGCGAACTATACTTAAAGATAGGATAGCCGAGCAGTCAATTAATTCCAAATAGATGGAGCTAACATCATTTGTTCTTTTCTTTTAAGATGACTAATAAATAACACAATGGTCCCCAGTGGACATTAGGACATTAATGAAATACATCTGAGAAATTACCATGCTAGTAATTACCATCCTGGATTTCAAATTGGGAATCAGACGATTAACAAAAACTAAAGGTAGATAGTAAACCAGCAATGAATTTAAGAAACACAGAACAATCTCAGTGCTTTCAGAAAGTATATATTCCATATCTCGTTGCCAAGCTATAATGCTTCTGTTCCAATGTATTCATAAAAAATGTTTTCACCTCTGTTGCCAAGGGGGGAAAGAATATTTAGTATTTTTAAGTGTTTTAAAACCTTAAAAATTAAGGGCTCCTGGGGGGCTCAGTTGGTTAAGCATCTGACACTTGATTTCAGCTCAGGTCATGATCTCAGGGTCGTGAGACAGAGCCCTGTGGAGCCCCCGCTCCATACTGAGTGTGCAGCCTGCTTAAGATTCTCTCTCTCCCTCTGTCCCTCCCCTACCACCCCCTGACTGCTTGCCCTTGTGTGGGTGCTCTCACTCTCCCTCTGAAAACAAAACAAAAAAATTTAAAATTTTGCTTAAATGATGAATGTTATATCCTCATTACCAAGTTGCCCTTTTTACAAGTTTTACTTTATGCTTTTATTCCATTTAAGTTGGATGATTTTAGTAGACTCCAAGAAATTTTAAGTGCTACCGGTGTACTCAATAAAACCCATAATTAATCCCATGGTGGCGATGTATTTAATTAATATTTATACTTTTCCACTTGATAGTATTTTCAGTT
The DNA here is from genome assembly GCF_002007445.2 of Ailuropoda melanoleuca. Classification (NCBI taxonomy): domain Eukaryota; kingdom Metazoa; phylum Chordata; class Mammalia; order Carnivora; family Ursidae; genus Ailuropoda; species Ailuropoda melanoleuca. The sequence goes on along the minus strand of NC_048222.1, from coordinate 96,908,863 downwards.
TATAGATCATTGTTCTTCCGGGGGTATCAGTGAGAGTAACTCATTATTTTGCACAGCATAGATAGTGTTTTTTTGTGTGTGTTATAAAGGGAGAGACAACACCTATCAATTCATATGCATTATGCATGACACTTATAAAGCTTTGACAAATTGGGATTGAAACCCAAAATTATCGCATGGAGACTCCCCCTACATTAGGCAAGAAAGACTTAACTGGGAGTGAAAACTGCAATATTAGTTAGCTATACTAGTTATAGATTGCTGATGTAACAAATTACCACAAATTGAGCAGCTTAAAACAACACCCATCTATTATTGTGCAGTTTTCATAAGTCAGAAAATCTGGCACAGGGTGGATCAGCTGGTCCTTGGCTTGGTCTCACAAGGCCAAAATCAAGGTTTCAACCAGGCAGCATTCTTTTCTGGAGGCTCTAGGGAAGGATCCTTTCTCACGTATATTCAGGTTATTGACAAAATTCATTTCCTTGAGATTATAGGATGGCTGTCCTTGTTCCCTTGCTAGTTGTCAGTGGACTTTGTTCTCAGTTTGTAAAGGTTTTCCGCATTCCTTAGCTTGAGGTCCCTTTCATCATCAAAGCTAGCGATGACGAATCATGTCTTCACACTTCAAATCTCTCTGACTCCCCTCTGCTCATCTCTGTTTCCTTTCTCTTCTATGGCATTTGTCTGGCTGACTCTTCTGCCTTCCTTTTATGCTGCTGAAGGCTCATGTGACTATCTCAAGCCCACTCAAATAATCCAGATTAATTTTTCTATTTTTAAACTTAGCTGATTAGTAACCTCATCTGCATATGCAATTTTCTTCACAGAGTGCCTAAGGTAGTTTTGACTGAATAACCAGGGGACTGGAATCTTGGAGAGACATTTTTTCAATTCTACCTAAGATATCAGCCATTTCAGTTTTATTAAGCGAATATAGGAAAAGTACAAGGAACTCTTTGAAAAGAATACAATTTTTGGAGAAAAACATAGCTTTAAATTCTTTTATAGCTATAGGAAAGAAAAAAATACAAGAATTTAAAGTATGTCTCTCCACCCTTCCCACCATCCATCCTCTTCTAAAATTAATCACACATCTGGTGGTACACAACATTTTCCTTTACTTGGCTAACATTTCACACCTAGTTAAAGAAACTAGTCATTTTGAATTATTGTACATTTAATCATGTGGTTTGATCAGCTTAAAATGGTAAGTTAAAATGGTCTCCAAACATTAAAACTTTAAACTGTATATTACTCTATGTAAAATGTTAAAAAATAAAACTAAAGCAAGTTCTGAAGAAAGAAAATAAAAGGAAGAAAAAGAGAAAGAAAAAATCAAGGCATAGATGCCTATTCTGTCATTGATAGGTGATGCACAGATGCCTTTTCCAGTGCACGCTGAGCTCTTCACAAAATATCACCTGTTAGACTTAGTGTCTCTACCAGTAGGGCAGTAGCGTATTAAAGTTTTCCTGGCTTGATGATTCCTTGTTTGAATAGTTCGTGGGTTTTTTTTTTTTTTTCCATTTGAGAAGAAAAGTCTCACTTAGGTATGCTCCATAGGAGAGAATAGTTCATGTTTCTTAAAAGGGTTCTTAGGTTTAACTGTGCCTGCTCTGCAGATCTGCAGAAAGGATTTTTTTTCCTTCTAAATTCTCTCAGCTGACATTTTGCTCTTCTCTTACATATCACTTTTGGCAGTGACTGTCACTTGCTTTCCTGTTGCTGTTTTTAATTTCTGCTGCTATCTGTGCTCCCTGACATGTCTGCCTTTTGCTGTTGTTTTTCTTCTCTACACCCTTCTTGTTACCTATGTCTTCCTGTTATGGCAACTATCTCTTCTTTCCTCCAAAGTTCTTGAGTATAAAGGTTATCATTAACTGTCTCCATTTCTTGTTCACTCGATACACGATGCAGTAATTGAAATCTACCTCATCCCTAAATTTGTATCCTCCTTGAGGACACCAGTGTTATTTCACTTGCCTAATATGGTGGATATTGTTCCAACCTATCTTCCTGGATCACTCTGCTACATTATGAATTCTCCTTCCATTTCTTAAATGTTGGTTTTCCATTGAATTCTCCCTAGCTATTTCTTACTTCTATTCTTATTTCCCACAGTTCTTAGAGGATATCATGGATTTTTAGGGTTTCACTGTTCATGCCTATGGCAGTCACTCCCAAGTTGACATGTCCACATTTAAATGTCTATTCTCTGTTTCATAACTCTTCTGCCACAGGTTGCCTTCTACAGGAACAGATGCAGAGAACACAATTAGATGTGTAAAATGATCATTAAGCATCAATACTCATGAAAAAAGGGAGAGGAAGAAGGCTTGGGCAGAGAGAAATGTTGGACCCTTGCGCAGGCCTGACCATATGGGGTGGTCCAGAAAAATTACTGCCTTCAGAGGAGTCCTGCACCGGCTCAAAGTGGCCAGGTTCTTGGAGTCTCACTCCTCTCAGTCATTGGATGTAAGCCATGCTGGAAAGAATGTCATCTTGGATGTCTCTGCAGCTGAGACAGACCCTGAACAGCTAATGGCTGGAGGCTCTCTGCTGAAAGCATTCCTTATGGTTGGGCACCAAGGTTTTCTTTGAAAGGAGGATCTGGGTGGCACATCACCCTGTTGACTGTCCCTACTGAATGTTTCCCAATTAACTCAAATTAACATATTCCTGACGTCATTTGAGGTTTTTACTTCCTCTTGGTTGAAATTAATTTAAATGTCTCCATTTGATTTATTAATTCAACTGAAATTTATTGAACACCTAACAAATGCTAGACTTTATTCTAGATGCTGGGGTTTCTTTAGTTCACAAAACAAAGTCTCTGCCCTTATGGAGCTTACGTTTTAAACAAATAGATATACAATGTTTTAGGAGGTGGTAAACTCCTTTCTCCTGTTCCCATATTTCCATGGAAGAATTTAAGATACTGTGACTCTCTTGGTCTCTCTCTCCACAATGGAAATTTGCTCTTTTTCTTCCTCTATAGCAGGGTGCTATGAAGCAGCCATGTGGATAGGTAGATCTGTACAACAGTTCCAAACCAAACTGACTAATGAAGTGGAAAAGGAGAGAGCAGAGGACTCCAATACTGGCATTATCAGCAAGGAAATTGACATTTTGAAATTAGTTTGTCTTTTCCTTGTGTTTTAGTTCTCAATTTGATCTGAACATGGGAGTATAAGAAACAGGTATTATATTTTTTAAAGATTTATTTATTTATTTTAGAGAGAGAGAGAGAGAACATAAGGAGTGGGAGAGAATCTCAAGCAGACTTCCTGCTGAGCACAGAGCCTGATGTGGGTCTCAATCTCACAACCCTGAGATATGACCTGAGCTGAAATCAAGAGTCAGCTGCTTAACCGACTGAGCCACCCAGGTGTGTGCTCAGGTACTATGTTGTAAACTTTTAAAAAATTCCATCACATAATATGTCAAGTGGAGAAGAGTGCTATGAAAAATAATGAAAGCAGGATAAAAGGATATGGGTTGATGGGAATAGGTGGCGGCCATGTTGTGTAGTCTTATCAGGAGATACCTCTCTGAAAAGGTGAAATTTTGAGCAGAAACCTTCTTGAAGTGACCTGAGTTCATTGGCCCATGGAAGTCCACACTCTAATCTTTAGGCGTTCCTTTATCTTCCCCAGGCTTTTTCTGCCTTTTGGATCTTGACTTTCACAGGGATGACTCCTTTTTCACACTCAGCCACTCCTTCAATTTCACAATGACAGAAATTACACCAAGTGTTGATAAATTCTGTTGACATTACTGGAGGTAGGTAGGTGCTCACATGCAGGGGGTCACAACATAGAGCTTTATAGCCTTTGGTGGGCTATCTGATCTTTTCACCACTTATGCTCCACTGCAAATTTTCTACTTTTGGAAAGTGCAGAACCTTTCTCCCATCTACAGCTAGAACCTAGCTGACTGCTAGCCCCTAAAATTTGGGTATAGCTTGGGGCAAGGCTTGCCTTCTGTCATGCCCAAATATGAAATTATTGCATTTTTCCTCATAGTAAGGCAGGTTTTCCTTATGGATAATCCTAGTAACAGTTATTTAGACAATACTTCTTTCTCCATATTGTTTCATAGCAAAAAATAAAATGTTGTGTATCCTTATTTGAAGTTGTTTCAAAAATATACCTCTTAAATCATAGATGAGAGGGCTCAAGCTATAAAATTGAATTTTATAACTTACATGCCCCTACCCAACCATTCAGTTTGCCTGGAACTGAAGAATTTCCTAAGACACAGCAATTTCAAGGTTAAAACTGGGGAGTCCCAGGCAAACTGGGATATTTCATGTTTCCTTTGACTTAGTTCCCAAAGCTCCTGCTTTGTGGGCTGTGAAAAGACTCCTTGAGACTCCCATTTAGAGTATAATCTCTTAGCTCAGTTCTAAGGCTCAGTCCTGGAAAGAGTTGCTTGCCTACCTCCTCTCAGAGTGAATCCATCCTGTTAGGCCGCCTTTACTCCAGGTGCATCAATTAGGGGTTCCCCAGTGTGTCCAAAAGTCTCTATATGCCTTGGGTGACTGGGAGATGTCATTCTTTTTGAGAGGATTTAAAGAAGACTTAAAAAGCAAGCAGAAACCACAGTCTACCTCTCCTGCCATATATTCTCTATTTTCAAAAACTGCTTACTACCACTTTTATGATCTTCCAACACTAGGATAAAATATCATTGGGATATGCCCATCCTATTGATCTCCTCCATCTGGACTTACTTCTCTTTTGGGAAGACGGGTTCCCTCTCAAGATATTTTTTTCCCCCAAGCTCACTTTCTGGATGACTAGGGTAGGGATTTACTGTGGCTGAATTTCACAAACTAAAAAGGAAGAGTACTACTTCATAGAGGCCTTTGCATTTTGCTCCCCCAAATAGAATGGAATATTTTTGGTAACAGGATTTAATTTCCATGTGGTCACAGACATTCTAGTTTAAAAAAAAGTGGTACATACATTAACTGACTTGAACCAAGTTCGGGGGCGGGGGCAGGAATTCTTAGGGAACATGAGAAACCTACCTATTTACCCTACTCTCTGCCATTTTGCTTGATAGGAATATGACCTCTAAGTCTTAATCTGTAATGATCCCAGATATTCAAGTTTGAACTACTGTTTTTAACCTCAACTTTGTTTTTATTTTCTGTCATTCGATGTTACTTATTTTAAGCTTTATTCCAAAAAACCATTATTTAAAATAGACAAAGTAGGAGACCTTTCCATGGCTCTGGAAAATTTTTAACTTTCCAAGGAAAGTTTTGGGATGTTCTGATCCCAGGTCATTGTCTCAAATGAATCTACATTGCCGAGCCACATTCTGGAGCTCCTTGTTATACTAATCCTTTCAAAATATCCTTAAATGCTTAAATTTTTTGCAGGTCTTTCACCCTTCCCTATGGAAGAGAGCAACAATTTATTGTAGGAGTAGATTAGCAATTCTCAACATTAGTCGATTGAAATAATGATGACAATGATAATGCTAATTATATCCAAACTTTTTTTAGTGCTTTTTTATCTTCATCATATGAGGTCAGTGAATCTGTGATGCTTTTCTAGAATCTGGCATGTAAATTTAATAATACTGAGTGCTTTATTTTTTTTGTAATTCACACTACTTTCTAAACAAATATTAGCTGTCATTGTTTACAATGATATCTCATTGTTAAATTATTATAAGTGAAGTTTCAGAATGATTAAAAGTTAACCACACACATAACACACATCTATGCGTACATCACCCATGTATAAACACATTCAGATACTTGCAAAGAACCACTTGCTAAATTAATGAATAGTCCATCTTTTTGGCAACAATTCCAGAAACCAACACAGTTCCAGGGACATCTCTTAGCATTTCAGTCTTTGAATTAAATATCAAATCTTAATTGAAATTGTGGCCTTGAGTTTTTGTAATATAATTGTGTCTATATAATGCTGAAAAATTGTTCTTAGGAGCAGTGTCTTTGCCTTCTTTTACAAACCTATCACTGTGAAGAGTTATATGTGCATACCTCTAATATAAATCACATTTGAATCACACTTTCTTTTAAGCTCAGAAACAGGATTTATAAGGCCTGACAGGCATTTTCTCTTTGTGGACTGAATTTTCTTTTCAATATTTTTGAATGAATGCAATATGTTTTCAACCAATTTAAATCCATTCTGCCCAATGTCAGATTAGATGATATTTTTCATTAGTTTCTGGTGTCAGTTAATAGCATTGTCTCCAGATAGCCGAGTACATTTTTGCCATCTTCGTTTTTCCTATGACTAACTCCAAAGATGCTTCAGTGTTTGTTGAATGAAAACTTTTTATTCAAAATTTCTTTAAAAAATTTTTAAATATAAATTCAATTAATTAACATATAATGTATTATTAATTTCAGAGGTAGAGTTCAGTGATTCATCAGTCTTATGTAATACTCAGTACTCGTTACATCACATGCCCTCCTTAATGTCCATCACCTAGTTACCCCATCCCCCCATATTCAAAATCTCTGAATTAAAAGTCATAAAGAAAAAATTAAATTCTGGGGCGCCTGGGTGGCACAGCGGTTAAGCGTCTGCCTTCGGCTCAGGGTGTGATCCCAGCATTATGGGATCGAGCCCCACATCAGGCTCCTCTGCTATGAGCCTGCTTCCTCCTCTCCCACTCCCCCTGCTTGTGTTCCCTCTCTTGCTGGCTGTCTCTCTCTCTGTGAAATAAATAAATAAAATCTTTAAAAAAAAAAAAGAAAAAAGAAAAAATTAAATTCTAACCCCCCCATCTGTCAAAATGGAATTGAACAAAAATGAGTCCTTTTGGTTTCAAGGTCCTTAGATTTTAGGATATAAGAAATAATAGCAGTTAAGTAGATGTGAAACCACCAGACATTCTCTAAATTAAACATCTTATGAGGCTGCATGGCACAGAATCTAGGAAAATGGAAAAGAGATGGAATTATGGGGAATCCTGTTGCTCTGGGAATTATTTATCTAATAGTTTGACTATTACTCTTCTCATATTTGCTTAACTCTTATTTGTATATCATACAGTTTAGCACTTAACTTATTTTTAATTTTATACTTCTCCTCAGTTAGGTTATAAGCTTCTGGAGGGCAAGGACTATATCTAAAACTTTTCTTCCTCCCTCAGCATTGCCTTGCACAGAGATGAGCACTTAAAAGATGCTTAACATTCTGGGTTAATTGATCTTTCTTTTTTCAAACAGTTTCTCCCCTCTCAGTGGGTTAATTGAAATCCATTTGGCAGCAAGCGTGCATGTGACTCTGATCCAAGAAAGGAAAGCTTGGAAAGTCTAGAGCATCATTCATCATGATAGACCATAGCATCTGCTTCCTGTTGTAGGCTATGAATGTCTGATACAGTATAGACTAAGTGGGTGACCAGCAGCCTAAGTGATAAATGGGGTCATATTACTATTACACGGGAAACTCTTTTTAGGAACATATCACCCAGAGTCTTTTATTGCCTTATCCATCCCAGGAAATTGTTCAAAACCATATCAGGTAAGGGCCTCTGTTGAGGAATTGATAGGTACATATTTGGTGCAATAATGAGGCCCTCGTGATTTGTTGCTTTCTGAGTGGTCTTATTATGCTTTGACTTTCTATGTCAGGCAGTTTTAAGTGTCTGCCAACCCAGGCTGACATTCCAAAACAGAGTTTAAACCAATTGAATGCTCACAAATATTGCTATCAAGAGACATAACTGGGGGCTGAACACCATGACCTATATTTGTATAGGATTTTTGCAGTGTTGGCAACCTGTCAATTTTATTTTATGGTTAACTACCATGAAATGCTGTAGGAAGAAAGTTTCATTTTCTCCTCCACGGTAGGGCTAAGCCTGTAATTCCACACTTCCGAATCCCACAAGCCCTCTCTCTGTTTGAATATTTACACTTAAGGTTCTAAGGTAGGTTAAACGTCAATATACTCAAATTGGAGAATCTATTTTAGTGGAACATTAATAAAAGTACAGGTGAAAGTAGAATTTAAACATTGTTTTTTGGTAGGAGAACTATTTATGCCATTTTGTTTTGTTTTGTTTTGTTAGGCAGAATCAATTTCAGTTTGTTACAGTTCTAATGCCTGGAATGTAAGAATGAAATTCATTTCAGAAATCAGAAGCAATAGTCAAACACATACTGCCTTGCTTTTCTTATTTTATCTCAATTCTATTCACTCTTTGAAATACAATGGCCGTATCTTTCATCTCTCTCTCTCTCTCTTTTCTAAGAGAAACATATCAAAGCATCTCTTTGTTTATTTTTATTTGATAACACTTTTCAGATATAGTTTATTCTGCTACCTGTATATTAATTTGAGAATTAAAGAATAATTTTTGGATTCCATTCTCTAGAGGCATGACCAAGTTGCCAAATGTAGGAAGAAGAGTGTATGGATTTTATTTTAACAAAATAATTCAACTTTTAAGATAGGAAAGAGGTATTTCAAGCCAAGAATCTAAAACTCTTAGTACATCTACAAAATGTTGATCCTCCATTCATTTATTCACAAATTTTTTTGACAAAGTGAATAAGGTAAGATCTCTGCCCTCAGGTAACTCATAACATTAAGTATAGGACAAGTGTTGGTATATATAAGTTCAAAGGTAAATAAGATTAACAATGTCACAAGATGCAAACATAATTTATCCAAAAAATAGTGACTGAGAAAAAGGAAAACTGAAGAAATGAAGACAGGTATTGTAAAATTTAAAAAAAATTATACTTGTTAAAAAAGAAAATTTTAATGACCTTGAGCTAAGCAAGAAGCAAAGAAAACCTTGGAATTAGGAGGAAGGCTGTATAAGACAGACTAGGGTCACATAAGTAAGTCATCTCTGTTTGCTTAGGGCAGTTGGCTAATTTTAGAAAGTAAAGTTATGTGTTGGAGAAAAATAATGTCAAATGTAAATAAATTTTGATACAGTTCTATTATATGTGTCTTTCTCTTCCTTCCTTCCTTCTTCCTTCCTTCCTTCCCACCTTCCTTCCCCCTTCCACCCTCCTTTCCTTCCTTCCTTCCTTCCTTCCTTCCTTCCTTCCTTCCTTCCTTCCTTCCATCTTTTCACCAACTAAACAGTGTATCTGATTTATTAGTTTATAGGCATGCTATATAATGATTCACAATCCTTTTCTAGAGCCATTTTCAAATTCAGATGGTCATTCTCTTTAAAATTGTGAACATAACAAAAACGAGGAATTTTGTCATTATTCCTAGAATTCAAGTGGTAAATCAGGCTTTTATAAATGTTCAGATAATAATGGCATATATTTACTTTTTACTAGGTTATGTGAATAATTGGCATAATCAATGAACATTCATCTACTAATTCCCATATCAATTTATAGGTTCCAACTTGTATATTAACTCAAGGCCTTTGTCGGCTATCAAAGTAATTAAAAATTATTAAACTAATTTCCACCCAATCATAAACTTCTCTCTTAACTTATTCCTCTTCTTATATTCTCCATCTTTGCTAAAGATATCCAGTGCCCTATCTCCTGAGCTAAAACATTTGCTATTGACAATTACTTATTCTTTTCTTTTACCTTCCTTATCCAATTGTTTAACAATTCTTATTAACCTCATCCCTGAATTGTTTACTTAAATACTTTTCATCACTCTCTTGCTACAATAATAGTTCAGAATTGAATTTTTTTGGTTACTGCATAGTTCTCTCTTTGCCTGTTTTCCTCCATTTCATCCTATGTTCCATAATTCCTGTTAAAAAACAAGACAAAACAAAACAAAACAAAACAAAAAAGGAGCCCGTGACATTTCCCATCCTCAAAACCTTCTTTTGTTTCCCACTACCTATAGGATGAAAATTTAACTTCTTATCAAACCATATTGACAAGTCTTACTTCTGACCAGAAAACTTATGTGTGATTGTTTGGGCCTGACCTGGGAGGCCTCCCAGGGGAAGCTGCCCCCACCTTCCTTGCACTCTCCCTCACTCCCAGCTTGGTGCATGGCCACTGCACTGTAGTTGGGGACTCAGCAGCTCCTGGCTGGCCATGCTCCTATGCTATCTACATTCTTACCCCAGGTGTCTACCTTTGGATGTCTCCTTTCCATTCCTAGTCCTTTCCTCTCATCCTCTTCTCCTACTGCTGGGTCCATAAAGCTGCAGGAGTCTTTTATTTGGGGCTCCCTCAACATTGAGGGCACTTCTACTTCTGCCCTCATTTATCTAACCCTTCACTGATGTGTTATTCCATGGGGGAAAATGGAATGGGTGGGGGTTGGTGCATTCTCTCTGGTTTAAGTCTTTTACTTATGCTATAACAATAAGTGATTGAAGTCTTTACTTATACTTTAATTTTGGTTCATCGTTCACCTGCTAGCTCAGCCCTCTCTAGCTCACCTGATCATGTGCTGAATTGGCTCTGTGAGTAGGATATCTCATTAAGCATAATGCCATTCTAGAAGAGCAAAAAGCCCAAAAATCCCATGGAACACCTTTGTGAGGTGATAGAGGAGTCCATGGGGCATTCTAGAAAAATGCTTGTGGATTGTTTGCAAGCGTTTGAGGGTTCAGTGGGGAGTTTTGCCAATGGGTCTTGGGAAGTACTAGAAAAAACCATGGGGTATCCTTAGAGGATGCTAGGGTATTGCTTACGTATTTTTTGGGTTCTGAGTTTTTGGTTTTTCTCTTTAGCCCTTCATTATGGCTAACTTCACTCAGTAGGTCAGATTAGACAACAGAGAGGTTCAGAGAAAGCCAAGGAAACAGTTCCCTATCTACTGCTTAGGGCCCTCCACCAATGGGACCCAAGATAGTCAGTAGGCGACCATGAGCTGAGTAATTCTAAGCAGATCCCTGGCATTGATAAACACTCTGCACTGTGGTAAGTTACTGAAACTTCCTAAGGGGAAAAACAAACAAACAAACAAAAAAGGTATAGCGTTCTTTGCAATTGCTTTGCTCAATGATCCCAAAGAGACCTTAGAGACTTAATTAGATCTTCTGTAGGGATAATTTTGCTGAAGTTAGTAAAGAGAGTGGCATGACATGGGGCATATTACTGCACACCCTCTCTCTTCAGAGTGCCCTGAAAGCAGCCACTGCCAGGATAACAGAACGCAAGGAGTAGCCGCTGTTGCTTTCAGCATACCACCCCGCTCTGAGGAAGTCCAGACTTCTCTCAAACCAACTTAAGCAAAAACACTGCACTTGGCCAGCTGTTCAACCCGCTCCCTCCCCAACAAAATTTGTGGCCAAATCCTGACAGGTGGCCCTTATAACTGACCTGGGTATTCTCTCTATCCTTTCCTGTGAACCTAGGGATAGGTCTGAGGGCTTTCTTCACTTTTGTCCAGATCTCCTGGCTTTTAAAAATAAACATGATTAGGGATTAAGCTGCTAGCCTTTAGTCCCCAAGAATGACGAGAGGTCCTATGCCAAGGTTCAGATTCAGTGCGGAGGTGGAGAGAATGGCATTTTTTGGGCCTTATAGACACCAATGGACAAGTGATTGTGGACCCTGCAACCCCTGGCACCAATATAAGTAGAAAACAGAATACTGTCTAATTGTGGTTTGAGGCCATCACCACCAGGACCCTTGCCCAAGTCTGACGATGCATGGGTCCCTTTGGGCCCCTATGAGCCTCCATTGTTATGGCCCCCACCACGGAGTGTATTATTGGCATTGATGGATTATCGATGTATGTTCCTGCTAGCCTTTGTCCCCAAGCCCTGACAGGAATTGCTGTAGTTAGGGCCATTTTGGTGGGCGTATGGAAGACTGTGAACCTACCAGACTCATGGGCTATAGCTAAAGGGCTGACATTTGATCAGGCCCCCAGCAAGCCTCAGACTGACATTTAAAACAAGTCCCCTGTGGGAAGATATTTGGATAAAAATCTGTTTCTAAAGTCTTTTTTTTCTCCTGTGTATGCTCATCAGAGAGGTCCCTATGCTAACCAAGAGAACATAACCATTTTCTAATTATATGATTCGCTATTTAATCCACTTTCTAAAGGAACACTACTCTTCCTTCTCCTCTTATTTTCTTCTTCTGACCCTGTACCTTAGGCTCCCCAGACCATTTTTTATTTACTGTCATTGTACAGCTTCTTCCTTCTATCTTTAGTGCTCTTTCTTTCTTAGTAAACTCCCATTTAGCCTACAAAACCTAGTTCATATATTGTCTTCATTGTTAAGGTTTCTTTGCATTCCTTCCTTAGGACTTTATTTCTGATGGGTGTGCTGTTTCTACAGCAAGAACACTAAACTAGCATTTGAATGGAGAAGCAGGGATTTTTATATGTAATATGTTGACTCTTGGTAAGGTTGTGTGTTTCTTTAGGAGAGACATTTTGTCTTACTCATCATTGTATTCCCAGCCCTTTGAACACAGGCAGGGTAAATAGGTTTTCAAAAATATTTGTTGACTGAATAAATAAATAACACACTTCTAAGTAGACTCATATTATTTATCTATGTAACTCATAAATTATACCATGGCATAAGTAGTATAGTCTAAGTAGTTGGACCCTCTTCATGTTCACTATTAATTGGTATTGTTGCAGATGTATTAATCAGTTTCTGTAGAAAATAGACTTAGAACTAGGTAGAATCTTTGATATAATCTTGTAAAGCTCTTTAATCTGAATTATGAGGAATCTGGGATCCCCCTCAAATTAAGTAACTTGATCTATTTCTCACAGTTGATTGTTGACTGTATTTGTAATGCTTGTTAAGCATTATACTCATTTTAATTATACTACAGTTGATACTCTAAACAGGAAGAGCCAACTTTTATATATTTATCTTACCTCTCATCTGAGCCCTATCACAGAAACTAAATTTATGTTTCTTAATAAACGCTGCATAATATTCAAAACACTAATAGTTTATTTTCTTTCCTTTTTCTCTTTTCTAATAAAATGTTGTGGTAACATTGCTTTATCAATTTTGAATCTATGAAACAGAATTTAATTAACCAGTAATGATCTATAGTTCAAGATTATTTTACCAGCTTGTTCTATACCTAATATATACTTGAAAATATTCCTCTCATAGTATATTTTAGAGTTACAATAGCTATATTTCTGTAAGACTAGAGCAAATTAGGCAACTTTTTTTTCTTGGTGAGTTGTTCTTATCGTTATTTCAAAATGTATATTCTTATCTTGGAATTTATCTTGATATTCTTTATCCAAATTCAATGAATTTGTTTAAATATTACTTAAGCAACATAGTATCTACATTTATTATTTAAAGTTTTGTATTTTGTTTGGGTTTTAATTCTAGTCTTTCAATATTCTGTTTATTTCTTGGAGTAAACAAATCTGTTCATTCCAGGTAAAATGTAGTTACCAAAGCAGTTTGCAGACTCCTTATCATTCCATCTTGTGATTATTGTGTTCAGAAGAACAAAAAGAGCATTCATAGAAAGAAAATCTGGGTTGTCATCTAGCCTTCATCTCTAAAGAGCTCTGAGATCTTAGATAGTTCATTTAATTGATCTGTTTCCAATTATCTCATCTATTAAATGGATTTACTATCATGGCAAAGTAAAATTTTAAGAATCAATTTTGTGCTAAATTGATTGTCATCTTTTTCTTTCTTACTGAGACAGGGTAGTGTCCTGTTTAAGTGCCTTGGAGCCATGCTGCCTGAGATTGTCATTTATGAGCCATTACCTCTGGCCAGTTACTTACATTCCCTGTGCCTGCGTTCCCTCTTGTATAACATAGAGGTAACAATAGTTTCTATCTCATAGGGTTGTCACGAGGATTATGAGTCATTACATGAAAAGCACTTAGAGCAGTACTAGCATGTGGTAATTCTTCTTCCTCTCTTGTAACTACCTGCCTATTACCTATTGCTATAATGACATAGATTTACTAAGAAGCAGCCAATTCACAAGTCTTATATTATAGCCAGAAATAACTGTGAGAGAGAAAAGAAAGAACTTCACGGGGAGAAGACTCAATCCATGCATAGGTTTTTCCACTATAAGAAGTGGAGTTTCAGCTGAGGATTAAGTACACAATATGGGTTCTTAAGAAGGCGGCTTTGGCACTGTAATAAACAATCGCAGACATCAATATACCTGGAGAAGGTAAACCTGACCTCTCCTTTACCTGTTCCTGATACTCTGAGCTTTTATCCCAGATCTCAAATATTGCCTTTTTTTCCCCTTAAGTCAATAAAAACTTTAAAGATCTTGTAAAGCTATAGATTTAGGCTATAACTCCATTAATTTTTATAAGTCCATAAATATGTTTCAAAATTTTAAGGCTACATTATAGCATCATAGCCGTTACGTATGCAGATTTTAACACTATCCATGAAGATTTTTCAATATAAATGTATAGGTTATTTCTCTAAATGAAGTGGATAACTATAACAACAGCAGTAAGAATAATTCACTTTTTCTGAGGACTAACTGTGTATCAGGCCCTATACTAAAGATTTTGTAAGCTTCGTCTAAACAAGACCATCCTTATTGTTATTAGGATCTGCATTTTTCATATGGTAAAATTGCAGTTCTGAGATTGAAGTAACATGTCCAAGAATACAAAGATACCAAGTAAGTGGTGGAATAGGATTCAAAATCCCATTAGGCTGCCTTAGAATACCATGTTCTCAAACAATATCTTATAGTGACTCATCTCCTAAGAAAGGATAATGTGACTCACTCCGTTTACTGATTCAGACTTCACAAATCTAAATGCGAATGGTCACAGTAGCTGCTGCTCTTTGTATTAGACGAATAAAATGATTTTTCCTCATGAAATCAGCACACTATGAAAAAGCTTCCTAGTAGTTGTGAGGTTTTAGGTTTCTTGTATGTTGTGTGTGATTGGTAACCAGAGTATTGAGGAAACTCAGAGGTGATTGGTCTGATTTTCTAAACAAACTGTCCTGGGAGAACAGGTTACTGGAAACTAGGTGACCTGTTTAAAAGAAAGTGGCATTGTTCTTGTCAAAGTGATCATTGATTTTCTCTCAGGTTTCTGTTGGGAGTTGCAGGATAAATTTCTATTTGCTACAAAATGAAAAAAAAAAGTGTTCTCAGATGGACTTCTGTGTTTGTAGAAATACAATCTTGGGACAGAAAGAAGACTAACAGAGAATAATCAGAGTTTTCCTAAAGTTCTTTTTGAGGTTTCTCATGAAGAAAGGGACTACCTAATTCCAAATTTCTTTTCACTTGCCTAAGAAAAAAGGATTTGTAAAAGCAATTGAATTAGAAGAAAGCCATCTTTCTAGTTATACATATAAGTATATTACAATATAATTTATTATATACTTGCATTTATTCCTATTTAACAGAAAGCTTTTCAGATTTGATGGACCAAAAGAATGGTTAGATCTTTGAAATCATGGAGTAAAATGTGTTATATTTAATATGAGTGTTTTATCCATAGTCAAATGGGCATAACAACATGATGTGAAGCATTAAGCAGAAAAGTAGTTTACTACTAACTTTTTTTTTTAAATTCTTGTCCCTTTTAGTGAGCTGAAGGATTTTCCTATGTAGATTCAAAGTGGAGTCCAGAGGGATTCTCATTAAGCCTACATAGGTTTTATTTTAAATACTTTAGGGATGTAATTCATGAAAATTTAAAACACAATGTGTATTCAGTATGGAAGGCATAGACCAGGGTCATTTTTAGGAAAGCTGCCTATTGCATTTCCCAACTGAGGAAAATTTATTTTGCTATTGTCACAACTGCTTGAGCACCCTCATCATCTTTAGGTCAAAGAAGTATTTTTAAAAAGAGCCAAAAGGCTCATTTACAGGACATAATAGAAAGTAACAGCTGGGAAGACATTGTTAATGTCTACTGGGTAATTAAAATGAGTTCTCAAGATACGCACACAAACTGAAATACATATTTATCGGCGAAATCACAGTGGCTCCCAAAGAGCTCTTAGGGGCTGTCAGGTAAATAGCTGCATCTGTAGAAATGAGGATGTAGTGCAGTGTGTGACAGATACCGAAAATGTTGGTTTCTTTTTCTGTGTTTGATATGCTCCCTTGTGGCACTCTTGGTGTTAGTTACACTCTGCTTCCTCTGACTGTGCTTTAACAGGTTCTCTTATCTTTTCACATTATTGTGACATCAGGCACTTTGTGCACTAGTTGAGGAAAAAAGAAGGAAGAACAGAGTCAGGTGGGCATGATTAAGTCAACAAGCAGAATCGCACAGGCATAAGGCTGCAAAAGGATAATATCAGAAATAAAAACTTTTACCATTTGAAGGGGGGAAAGAAATTTAACTATGAACTATTTAAGAATCCCATGAATATAAAAGGCATTCACTGAGTCCATACTGGAAGGGGTCTTTAAAACAGCATTCATTTGATATTTTTAATAACTTTATTGAAGAATTGGGTCTCTTCTTACTGTTTATACTGCCAGTAAAGGCCCTTGCCCTATTCCAAAGAGATATTGGTTTAAATAAGAACATGATAATGTTTTCCTATAATTATTTATTTATGTCTCCCTTCTACCCACTTTTTTGTTCCATGGTTGCAACTTTTGCCTTTATGATGAAGATAATCATTTAAAACTTTGGCTTTGATTTGTCCAGGAAGCTCTGGTTCCATTTCACTATTTCCTCACAGATCCCCAGTAAGATATGAATCACTAATTTGAATTTAATGAATTTAAAATGAAATTTATTCTTCCCTATACAAAGATTCTGATTTACATTATTCCTGTTTATATTAATGATACAACAACGATGGCATCATTCTCCTAGGCTTAAAATTCTTCAAGTTAACTTTGAGATCCTTTTCCTTCATATTCCATACTCAACCTATCACTCATAGTTCCCCACAAGTATATAGTGCAACTGTACCTGTATTTTGATGCCATACACACAATGGATTAGGCCTTTATTGCCTCCAATTTGCACTCTCGCTCTTGGCATTTGCCTCTAAAGTTTCATTTGATAAAAAAAAAATGAGTTGTCCAAAAATATGGTACTTTTCTATTGATGAGTTAATAATACATGAAAACAAAATACAAAAGATCCTGACCCTAAAATTTGAAAATTTAAATTTATTTAAATTTGGCTGTTGTATAGGGCCTGAAATATTCACGAGGACTTTGGTCTTGGACTCTTTCTGAAGTTCTGCATCCTGATAACTCTACAAAGTGAATTATGATGCTTAGTGTGTCTGCTACTAATTGAATAGGGTACACATGTTAATTTAATGTTTTATGGTTAAAAATATTCATTTATGCAAGAGAAGTTCTTTCATAGTCATTCCTTCTTTAAAAATTTTGAATTTTTAATTTACATTTTAAAGTCTTCTTTTTTTTATTTGAGGATAGTTGACACACAATGTTACATTCATTTCAGGTGTCAAAATAGTGATTCAACAACTCTATATGTCATGCTATGCTCCCCACAAATGTAGCTACCATCTGTCACCGTACAACATTATTACAACTCATAGTTGTAAAATAATATGGAGTGGGAAAAATGACTCTTAGAGGAGAGAATTTTTTTCTTCTTTAGGATCAGTAAGCAAAGTGTGTGTTAAGAGAAAATAACCTATGGAAGAGTGGGAAATTTGTATAGCACTAATAAGGATATTCAGGTACAAGATATCTTCCTTATGTTCCATCTGATACCTGAGAAAAGACATGCACATCAAAAGCAGCCAAGTGAAATGAAAGATAATAAATAATTAAGGACCAAATAAATGGAGGGACTAGTGTAGGAATGTTAAGTGTTGGATGAATTATTAAGTATCCTATACAATGTCCAATGGAGAGATGTGTGTCAAATGAATCCAATGTAATTTTAGAGCATTAGAAGCATGAGGTTGAATTGCCTTTAAAAATATTCTTTTGATACTTATATTAAATCATCACACCATCATTTTAAATGTCTTACAATTTTGTCAATTATACATCAGTAAATCTGAAAAACAAAAGAAGAAAGGATATGGATTACCTTTGGGTGATACAGGAAGCAATTACTTGGGTTTTGTGTGATGTTGATAATATTTGATTATTTGATCCAGGTACTGGTTACATGGGTATTTTCAATTTGTAAAAATTCAGCAAGTTGTACAGATATGATTTGCATACTTTTCTCCATGTATGCTGTATTTTGATGAAACATAAAGTTCATTATGTTAAAATAAATAAGCACATAAAAAAATAAACAGGCCTGAAAGGGAGGAAATATTCTTTTTAAAAAAATGTTATTTACTTATTTGACAGAGAGACAGAGAGCCAGCGAGAGAAGGAACACAAGCAGGGGGAATGGGAGAGGAAGAAGCAGGCTCTCAGCGGAGGAGCCCAATGCGAGGCTCGATCCCAGGACACTGGGATTTCTCTCTGAGCCGAAGGTAGACGCTTAATGACTGAGCCACCCAGGCACCCCGGGAGGAAATATTCTTTTGGAGTATAAAAAAATAATATAATTACATTTTCAAACCAGATAGAAACATTGAGAAAGTTAAAAAAAAAAAACAAAAGTATGTGCAACAACTAGTTCATAAAGATCCCAAAAGGGTGTAATATAAACAGTTTTCAAAATAAGGCATATACTACATCTGTAGCAAGAAAGAGACAATTTAATAATGACCTTGTCTTAATCCTCATGCTTTCTAGATAAAATAAATTAAGATAATCAATCACCAAATTTACATCGTTCCTGAGAGTTTCCAACCTGGAATTGGCCCCCCATTCCTCAGTCCAAATTATCTGTGGGATTATCTAGCACAAGCTCAAACCCTTTAAGAAGTCCTTTCCAACTTTCCCTCACTGAGGGTCTCCATATAATTCTTCTGGGGTGAGTTCTTCCTTGTATTGTCTCTCAATAAATCTAACTTTTTTTTTTTTTTTTTTACTATAGATGTGTTCTTGGGTTGTCTTTGGGTAGTGGGCTTTGACATTAAAAACAACCAGCAAGGTATTTTAATCTAAGTGAAGTGAATAGGATTTATGATTATCCATGGTTTAAAAACTGTTAAGAAGTAGTCTGTGCAGGACTTGAATGTAAAGAATAAGAAGTAGAGAGATAAAAATTTAAAGCAGCAGATTTTATATATATCCTCTTTGGAACTATTTGAGATTTGCTTGAGTATCACATATGTTGAAAGAGAAGACTAATATGGGGTCATACTTTCCTATAAGTAACACAAATTAATCATATTACTTGGTGCTGAGGGTAAAAATGGAGATAAAATATGCAGTTGCTGCACTCAAGGAACTTAAAATTTAGTGTTAGAGAAAATAGACAATCATAGTATGACTAGTGATGTGATATAAGGACCAAGAGCAAGAGCTAGAGAAGAAGGGGGATGGGAAGAGGAGAAGTGAGGAAGGAAAGGAGGGAGGGAGGGATGAGGAAAGGAAGGAAGGAAGGAAGGAAGGAAGGAAGGAAGGAAGGAAGGAAGGAAGGAAGGGGATTATAGAGAGAAACCTGGGGAACTCAAACTCTAATATTTGAAGTTTGGGCACAGGAAGAGGAGTCCAAGAGGCAAGATGAGAAGGACTGACCAAAAAGAAAGTAAGAAAGGAGTGACTGGTGTACTGGAAACAAAAGGAGAGTTTTGAGAAGGAGGGACTCAGATAATGAAGAGAAATCATATAAGCAAAAGACTGAATAAGGTACGGACAATTGTAGTAAACCAGTCTATACCCATGTTGGTAATAAGTTAATGGTTAAGTAAGGAAGTGAGGAGAATGGGACTTTGAAAGTACAGTTTGAAAGAAAAAAGATGAGGGCAGTAAGTGGAACAAAAGATGGGGTTAAGAAGGACTTTTTTTTAAGATGGAAAAAATCTGATCATATTTCTTTGCTGAGGATAAAAGATCAGAATAGTTATATGTACAGAAGAGAGAAGAGACCCAGGATGGGGTCTCAATCATCAAGAGGTAGACACAGATGGAATTGAGAACTAAGGTTTTTCTGGGTATTATATTGTAGTAATTGAAGGCATGAGCTCTGGAATTAATTAAACCATACTTTGAATTTCAGCTGTCTCACTTACTAAATGTGTAGACTTTAGTAATATTAATAATAAGACCTCCCTCAATTCAGTTATCATTATGTGCAAGAAAGGTGTTTCACGTGAAGTGCTCTGATATAAAAATTAATAAGTACAGTTTTGTAATGATTATTTATAATATTATAACTTAAGCTGGGAATATTAGAATAAATATGGCAAAAATCAGTTTTTTTAGAGATGGATCCTATGAAATACACTCATTTTCACCAAAATTTCTGATTTCTCTGTGTCATGGTAGGGATGATCATATATTGAGAGTGACTGAGTAGTCATTGGAATTGGGAGTTTGAAGATAATAGAAGAGATTTGAGAGAGTTTTGTAGAAAATGGAAGGAACACCAAGAAAGAACAAATAATGGAGAAAATATATGTATCATTTTGGAATTTAAATTTTTTTCTATTCTCTCCTCTTCCTCATCTTCTTCCTCCTCCCTCTCCTTATTTAACAATTTTAAACAGCTCTGATACAGGAACAAAACAGATTTGTTCAGGATCAGAGAGTTACTTGCTGAGTGTGACACCAGGGCAAGGGGATTGAGGGTATTGACAATAGGTTAGCTTAAGTGGGAAGAAAGTGAGGACATGAAGAATTTGTAGATGAGGAGAAAATTAGAAGTTATAGGATCCTTGAGAAACACAACAATGTAGGAGATGAGGACTGAAAAACGCCAAACTGGAATAACGGTTATTATATTTAGAGAAAAAAATGTATTATAGAATAAGATTTTAGAGGTGAAGTGATTCTGGGTGATGGCAAACTTGGCACGGCAGCTGTGGATGTGAAGAGAAGTGAACTGAGGGCCAAGTTGAAGGCATTCAAGAACTGCGAGAAACAGGCATTAAATATATGACTTACATGGACATGTGAACGATGTGCCAACATTCTAAATGAATTTTGGAGGATGACCAAATTGAAAGAGACAATGAGTGGTAGAGGATGAGGAAAAAGAACTTTTAAATAAAAAGGAAAATGGCAATTGAGAGCAGAATGCAGAGAAGGGCAGGAAGGGTATCTTGCCCCTGGGGGCAGAGGGCAGATTTCAGCTCGGTCAAGGAGGTAGAAAGAGAATTGTGAAGAAAAGCTTGATGAGGTAATAGGAGAATGTATAAAACATGGAACTGTCTTCAGAGATTGCATTAGAGCAGAATTTGAGAGAGGGACTGGAAAGAGATTTTTATTTTTTTTTTTCTGCCTTCAAGTTTGCAGTGCAACTCTGATGAGAGATATTTCAGTTCTAGAGCAGATCCTGGTGTTACAGATCACTGTTTATAGTTTTCATAGATCACTCCCATCATGAAAGGCACAAAATGGAGTTTGGCAGTCTTCTTTAAAAAACCTGATTTCTATTTCAGTATCACATGTCAATTTAATTGTGTTAAAACAAGACTTGTTCTGTGTCAGGTCATCAGGCCCTACAGGAGCCACTGTTTTGTCCATATGTACTCAGCCCTTCCTATTTTAGGACCACTGGTCCAAATTCCAAATGACAGCATTTGTATCTTTTTGTCTGAGTACTTTGTGGTCAGTCTGTTTTACCCTCACATATGACATTCTATTCCAAAATAGACAAAAAATTAACCTGACTCCCCTGTTTGAGAACAGGCCTTCAAACAGTGACTGATGAGCATGGTTGTATGAATGTTCTGGTTTCCTTGATCCTTGGCAGGGTTAAATCTGAGGCACATTTCTACACTGACTCCCAGAGTGCCCCTACTGGGTTAGACTCCAGGTGCCCATGGCAAAAACTTGCTTTATTGGCTTCCTTTCTTTCTCAACCTCACTTCTCACTCCCTGTTGGTATTTCTGGGATTACCTCTCAAGTAAAACATATTCTGTGTGCACTCAGATCCTTGTCACAAGTAAAGCAAATCAAGAGAACCTGAAGACATAAGGTGACAACCATCCACACATTTCAGTAGTAGTTTGACAGATCACTTAAAAAGGACTTGCAGAGTAAATGAAATAATTAAGACTGAGAAAGACAAATGACATATGATTCAACTTATAAATGGAATCTAAAAAAAAAAAAAGAATAAAACAAAAGGAAGAATCATACCTATAAATACAAAGGACAAGCTGATGGTTGCCAGAAAGTGGGGATGGGGGGCTGGGCAAAATGGATGAAGGGGAGAGGGAGATACAAGCCTCCAGTTATGTAATGAGTAAGTCATGGAAATAAAAGGCAGAGTGTAAGGAATATTGTCAATGATATTGTAATCATGATATAATGGGACAGATGGTAGCTATATTCGTGGTGAAGAAAGAATAAGGTAAAACTTGTCAAATCACAAAGTTGTACACATGAAAATAATATAACGTTGCATGTCAACTCTACCAAAAAAAAAAAAAAAAGAGAGAAGAACTTGCAGAGGAAGTGGCTAAGATCAATTTGTGATACTGTTACCAGACTACAGAAAGGACTGAGGGGGGCGCGCCTGGGTGGCACAGCGGTTAAGCATCTGCCTTCGGCTCAGGGCGTGATCCCAGCGTTATGGGATTGAGCCCCACATCAGGCTCCTCCGCTATGAGCCTGCTTCTTCCTCTCCCACTCCCCCTGCTTGTGTTCCCTCTCTCGCTGGCTGTCTCTGTTTCTGTCAAATAAAAAAAAAAAAAAAAAAAAAAAAAAAAAAAAAAAAAAAAGAAAGGACTGAGGGGACCAAAAGTGGATTTGGGAAAAAAGAGAGAATTCCTTTGGGGAGAGCTGTGGGTGTGCTGAGTTGAACCCCATCATGGTGGAAGGATGGTTTGTGCTTCTGGAGATTAGGGTTTCAAAGAGACATCTAAAGAACTTCCGTTTGTTTCCAATGGAGTCTGTGTGGACACAAGAGGCTGATCTGTGGCTTGTTAGCTGTTCTGATGGATGAGCAAGATGTGTCTGTCTTTCCAATGGACTGAACTTAATCCCAGAATTTCTGAGGGTAAAGGATATTGATTTTCCATGGCTCAGAGCATCACCTGGAAGAGTAAGATGGCATGGAGCTATGTTAAGAGATATTGCTGAGAGGAGAGTGGTAAATACGGCATCTTTAAGGAGGCTTCAGGTCGCATGGCAGAAGAAGAGGGCAAGGAAAGACTCATAAATTGATGGTGGGAGGAAAGATTTCCTTGCTTTAATGGAATTTCAGGTGACAGATGTCCAGAGATGGGGTAGGAGGTAGAAGGAAGTGTAGGGATTAGGGGGAAGAAGAGAAGAGAAAGGGAGTGGGGAGGAGTGGTCTTGTCTTCTAAGTTCCCAAGTAAGTGAGATAAAGAGTCAGATTCAAATCTGAAACAGCCAGTAGAAAGTACTATGAGATTAGATCAATGCCATTGAGGAGAAGAAGAATTTTCTGAACTTTATTCCCCACCTAATCCCCACTTAAATCCAAGGAGAGGTGCCAGAGTCAAGCCAGCTATGTTCTGCTTTTAACCCAACTCTTCCCCTTCCCCAGTGGGTTCATGGTTCTAAGCTAAGGAAAGAGAAGTACTCCAGTTATGATTCTGGTTGACAGATTGGCACACACTTGATATTTCTATTAGAGAATGATGACTCTCCTGTGACTAAAAATAATCGAAGGAATTTTTATTTCACAGAGGTTAGAAATCATAGGATGAGCCCCAGTTTCACTCAAGGGTGGAGAAAGCTATCTTTATAGGACAGTGTGCAGAAAGAATCCAGTTTTTTTCTGCTTTGTACTTTGGAATTTCACTTTTCAGCATAATTAGTACAGTTTTTCTTGATATTCATAAATTTATGTTTGTTCCTTAGTAACAAGAGAATCAAGCCTCAATCCCTAGTTGATGAAAACTCATGGAAATATTCTGGGAAGGTGCACATAGTTAAAATTAATAATGATTATCAATACTGAAAAGCTAGGGAATACTTTGCATCCTTGAATCCTAAATAGATTAATCTGTGAATATTTTAGCTGTCATTTATATTTATATACTTAAACCCTGCAAATGTTTATGATTCTTGATGTATGAATCATAGAACTTTTTACATTTTGATATTTATCTTCTTAGCTAGAAACAACTAATTATTGAATTGTCTAAACCTATAGTCTGGCTGCTCCAGCCTTATTGAAGAGATTCCGTTGACCATCAGGGCGTATTTCCTCCATTTCCTGCTGGCCTCTCTCCACACTTGCCTGCCCGACAGTTCCTCTTTGTACTCCTTGTTGCCATCCATTTTCTAAACATGCCCAGCTCAGGCGGACTAAATTGCAATGAACTGTCAGTGCTGATGGACTGGCTGGCTTCCAGGCTCTTCTTGTTGGTGATCTTGTTTGAACCATCACATCCTGATTATGGTTTATTGATGATGCCTGGGAAGTGGCTTAAGAGGCCAGATGTAACATCTCGGAGCAGTGGAAGCCTCACAGCTGGTTTGTATGTTACGCTCCACTTCTGCTTCCTACGGTGCATGATGCTGTATCAGTGACACGGTACCTGATAACCTCCTGAAGGACAAGCAGTTCTTCTTGTTGGATTTACTTTTCAGCTTCAGCTCACATTGCTGCCTAAGCAGAAACTCACAGTAACTTTGTATACTCCCAGGTATTTCTTACATTTCTGAAATACATAGGTTTTTGGAATCTTCTCTGGCTATATACAAGTTTTTGAAGAATATTTTCATTGCTGAAGGTTGGTATATGAGTAACTTAAAAATTGGAATCCTTGACTATTTGGGATATGGAGAGGATGGACATTCATGGATTAAGCTGGGAGTAGGTTCTGTCTAATTTATTTGTATCTCAAAATTCTAGAAGGATTATAACCATAAATATTTCAATTTGATCAAGACACAGAAGTAGTTATAGAGACTCTGCCATGTTATAGGACTGAGGCAATGCTAATATTATCTGAAACATTAAGAACTGTTTATATGATTCTGTTATTAGACATTTTACTGAGTTCCACTTATGGTTTAGGTAAATAATAGGAATAATTGTTAAACAAAAAATGAGCTCTAAAAGAGACAAAGTAACTCCTAATTGAGTTCAGTTCTGGAGATCAATGTTTCTAAATGGATAGATATTTGCCTATTATTTAACTTCTGTTTAACATGGCCTGTTTATCGTGTATCCTACTAGTTAGGAACACAATTATACTCCATGATAGCCGAAATCGTATACATCTTAAAACTTTGAGCTCCTGATCTAGATGATTCATTCAGCAAATTAGTTTCTGACCACCAGATGGGGCTATGAAACCTCTTGCATTATTAACAGGGTTCTCACAGACGTTTACTTTCCTTCAAGTCTTTCCAAGACTTTTCTTTCCCATTTAACCCCATCTCCTACTGATGACTGAAAAATGCTCCAGATTCTCTGTAATAATGACAAAGCAACGTTACGGTAATCACGGAGGTGTAATCATTATATTGTTACGGGAAGGAAATGGATAAATTGCCAAGGTCACCTTATAGTTAATTCAGGCTCTCCACTAATAGTAATAGGTTCATCATGGTGACACACTAACAGTTCTTCCTCTCTTCCTTTTTCTATTTATTGGTCCAAGGCACAACTCATTAACTTCATCTATTTGGATTGTAGACTACAGATTGCTTCCTAGGACTTAGGAGGCTATGAAAATGTGATTACATTTGGAGTGCGTATATAAACCACTACCAGTATAACAATTTTTCTTTTCATTTATCAGTTCCCTATCAAGATTAACTTTGTGATAACTACAGGTCCTCATGACTTTGGAGGAATGAGGATCAACCCTGGAAAATGATTAGCACTGCATACAAAAAATGGAGTATGATTGTACTATTATGCTACTTAAAGTTTACGGTGACTTTTAAAGAAAGATTTATTTCACTTTAATTTAGAAGCAATCATTTCACTATTTTGGCTTTCATCTAAATTTAATCAGCAAAAGGAAAAAAATCAATTTTCCTTAATATTTTATACTCCCTAGTAGAGAATATAATAATATGCACAAAGTAGACATTCAATAAGAATTTATTAGGCAAATAAAAATTCAAGATATCATGATTATATTTTTTTATTATGGAAGCAGTGTTATTTAATTTGTGTCTCATATTATTGTCCACATTTTAATTTACTGAATCATATAACTTCAAGTAACAATTATGTTTTAAATGTTTGGATGTGGTATTCCATATTTAAGACAAATTTTGGGAAGCTGAAATAATAATTTAAAATCCTAGAGACCACTGTGTTCCCCACTGATTAAGGAATTTAGATAAGAGATTCATAGAACTAAGTCTTTTTAGTCAATGGTCTTACATTTTAATTTAAGATCAGGTAGAAATTGGTAAGTTATCAGAAGCAGTTAATTGTCAGTCAAATATTTTTTATGGAGAATATTTGTGAAGATAGACATAATCAGAAGGTTCTTTAAAAAGTTAAATGTTCTTGGTGACGCAGGGGCATAAAATGGAAAGATGCTTCACAAAGCTCTTTGCCTCTGAAATGAGGCAGTCCTGGAAAACCATAGATAAAGAATCACCCATTAATCTCTGCTGGCATTCAAGCCAACCTGATACAAATATAGGAACTAAAATGAGTTGATTTTACTTCTAAGAGTAAATACAACCTCAATTTCCTTTCAGCCTGTAAAAGGCTTCTAAGAAATGTGATGATGCCTGGGCTAACAGAGAGGAAACACATTAAAATATGTTTCATTTGCAAAATGAAACTAGCATATTCCCCTGATTTTGACAGTAAGAAAAATTCATAACAGAAAATTGAGAAAATGCAAAAATTGCAAGAAAATAAGAATTACCCATAATTCCATTACTCAAAGAGAGCAACGTTTAGAGTTGTATATCTGTGTTTGTTTATTTCTGGGGCCATACTATCTTTATTTAATTTGCTTTCGCTTCTTTTCCCCCTATAAAATCACTAATTTATCTTCTACAACATAATTTCAATAGCTGCAAATAATTCTAATTATAGATATACAACAATAATTTGACCAGGAATGCATTTTAGATTTCTTAATCTCAATCTTTCAATCAATGCTACGATAGTTTTTTTCGTGTGTGAGGCAATATATAGCAAAGTCTATCTCAGAATTCTATTTTCTTTATTAATTGCCATATCATGCTTACATGGTGAAAATTTGTGCATTTTATATACTCACCTCTATATTTCATTACTGTTTTTCATATGCAAAAAGAAAAGTTTCATATAGCACTCCTATTCTTGTATTGGCAAAGCATGGGAGAAAGAATAGGGTTGGGTGAAAGTTTTGCTCAGGTGTGTTTTTCAAATAAGAGGCAGGAATGTACAAAGATTATGTCTGTCTATACTTTCTAAGGTACTCAAACTCCTGATTTCTGAGAAGAACCTAAACACAAGATAATGCGGCCCAATGTGATCACATTTGTAATACACATCAAGGCAGGGTCTATTGTAGCAGTGAGCAAAAGAATTAATGTACAGGCACAGATGCCACTCCCAGCAGGCCTGCTGACAGTAAGCATCTTACTAATTTTCTCTATTTGGCCATAATTTCACCCAAGGTCCTATTTGTAGCAAAGCTCCTATAAACTCAGTTACTTTTTCTGGAAACGCAATGAAGTAATGACCAAAACTTGTATTGTGCTCACAAACATAATATTGCCAGGCAACTGTCATTAGCTGATTTCCTTTATGTAACACTATTCTGTCATTCTCTAAAGGAGAATTTGCAGCTATATCTTTTTGCTTCTTGTTTTAAAATAATCTCAAATTTACATGAAAGTTTGCAAGGATAGTACAACAGATGAATACTCCTAACTCAGATTCTATAATTGATGACACTGAACGTCATTTGTTTTATTATATTCTCCACCTACATATCTACCTACTTTGCCATCTATCTATACCTATGTATCTGGCAGCATATCGCCTAAGCGATGCTATGTTCTATTTATTGTACCGTATCTGATAGGTGGTTCCAGTATCAGTATTCCCATTCTTGTTACTGATGATGTTAAGTCTGGTCACTTGATTAAAGTGATGTCTCCCAGGTAAAGTTACTACTTTTCGTTTGTAATAAATACTTCTTTTGCATTTTGTGAGAAGACATTTTAAGAGTATTGAAAATTGAGTTTTCCTTATCAAACTTTCACCCACTAGTTTTAGCATCCATTGAGGATTCTCGCCTGAAACAGTTATTACTATGATTTTTACCAAATGGTAGTTTTCAGGTTCCATTATTCTTTATATAAAAAGACAACTAACAGTGTCATTCTTTTATTTTGATGCTCATATTGCTGCAAATCTGGCCAGTGGAACAACTTCAAGCTGGTTTCTGTGTTGTTTTCTACATTTGCCTATCATTCTTGGAGAGCTCTCTTATTTTCCCGCACATCAATATGTTCTAGGCTTGTTTGTATTTTCCTACCCCAGTCCCTGAATAAGCCATTTCTCTAATGAGCCCTGATTCCTGTTAGTGGATAATGGTATTTAGAAACTAAGGAATAATAAGCTGGGTGTGCTTATTTACACTTTAATTCACTATTTGCAGTCCTACTCAGCTGGCCAATTAATTAAACTAGGGAAAAAAATAACGTATATGCAGTGTATGTACATACACGTACAAAAATAAGTCCAGTTACATCTTTTTCTCTCTCTTTCATTTTAAACTCACATCAATATCTTAAGTTCACCACAATACCTGCAATTCCAATTCACATACACAGAATTCATTCTAGCTTTTCTCCTTTCCCTATTTGCAGTTACCTTTTCCAACAGTGAGAAACCTGACTTCCATTTGTTTGCTTTCAGTACCTCTGAAATCAATCCACCTAAATGACCACACAGAGCAGTTGCCCCAAATTTTGCCTGGCTGTGATTTTGCAATGGTGCTGGCTCCCTCAGCTGCCTCCAGCAAGTATTAGAGAAAGTGAATGACAAAGAAAAGAAGAATGGAAGTAAAAGGTCTGGTGGCTTTGACTAAATTACCCAAAGAAGGAAGAAAGGAAGAAAGGAAGAAAGGAAGAGAGGAGAGAAGGACGAAATGAAGGGTATTTATGTGTTTTAATGGATAAACAATTTTGTTAAAAAAAAATACAAAACTTTACTTTCAGTTTTTCATTGAGTGGCTTTAATCTAATCAAAGAAGATACATAACACTTGAAGAAAAAAAAAAAAAACTTCCTAAAGAGCAAGATTCAGGTCTTTGATTAATAATGAAGGCCAGTGTCATATGAAATGATCTGAAAATTCATGCAGTTTCTCTCCAAATCATTACTTTTCCCTTTACAATTTGATCAGAGCTGTATAAATCTCTAGGGATAGATAACTGGTATACCTAGGATTATCCTTAATTCATTTTGATGTGGTCAGTTTTGTTTAAATGATATTCAATCATTAATGTCAACTATCCAGAATACCAGCTTTTGATTTTTTGAGTTGTATTCACTCAGGAATATGAGGTTCTTTTTCAGAACATCAAAGATATCCAGAGCATTTTTATTTGATTCCCAGTTGATGGAATGTAATGAAATTAAAGTTGTCTTCTCTATTGCCTAATAAATGATATTAAATGGAATTAAAAGCTAATAGTTGAAGTACCTAATTTTCAACCATTCAGCAGAGTTACTTACCAAATTCCTCTGAAGGCAAAGAAAGCTGAAAGCAAAGGAAGAGAAGATGAAACAAAAACCATAAGGTAAACTGAATACTGTTTTGTAAGAATATTGCACACAGGACTGAGTTTTGTCAAGGAAAGAAAAATATTTTACAATCAAATGAAGTCACTGACATTATGCTAGAAGGCTAAGATGAATGAGATATACAGTTGCATGCATTACCTTTTTGAGATATACCTTGCATACATTACACTTACAAAGCTTCGGTCACAAATGATCTTATATCTTCTTTGATTGCTTTCAATATTTCAAGCAAAGAAAATGAAATCTTATGCAGTGGTATTGTCACACACAGTTTTGAAATTGATGAAATTTATTTTTTTCTTTCATTTTCTTTTCTTTTTTTTTTTTAAGATTTTATTTATTCATTTGACAGAGAGAGAGAAAGACAACCAACGAGAGAGGGAACACAGCAGGGGGAGTGGGAGAGGAAGAAGCAGGCTCATAGCAGAGCAGCCCAATGTGGGACTCGATCCCGGAACGCTAGGATCACGCCCTGAGCCAAAGGCAGACGCTTAATGACTGCGCTACCCAGGCGCCCCTAATTATTTTTTTTAATTTTTTTAAAATAATTTTTATTTTGTTATATTAGTCACCATACAAATTTATTTATTCAACAATTTTTTGAATGCCTGCTATGTGTTAGGCATTATTCTAGTTCTTTACAATATCATGATAAGATATATGTAAGTACGGTGACAAATAACTGATAAATATTCCATGCCCTCACAGATCTTACACTGGGGGAGAGACAAGACAATAACATGCATAATAAATATGCATATGTACACATACACATAAAGTGCTTCAGATAATGCTGCTTTATGAAGAAAAATGAAGAAGAATAAGGCGGTAGAAAGTCAAGGTAGGTGCTAATCTATTAGAAATACCAACCACTGGAGAATAATCACAAAACTTTTATATACTAGAACTGAAAAGAAATTGAGACATTGTTTAGTCCAACTTTCTCTTGCTGCAAATGTTGAATCTGAATTCCATGGTTTGTGACGTTAGTCCCAGACTCTACACAATCACCTGTTACTTCACTACAGATGTAGATGCAGCGAAAGAGTTTCATCCAGCTTCATAGGATCAGGCCCTTTCCATGCTTCTTATTTTCTACATTTCTTTCATCTTTTTTTTTTTTTTAAAGATTTTATTTATTTATGCGACAGAGACAGAGACAGCCAGTGAGAGAGGGAACACAAGCGGGGGAGTGGGAGAGGAAAGCAGGCTCATATCGGAGGAGCCTGATGTGGGGCTCGATCCCATAACGCCAGGATCACGCCCTGAGCCGAAGGCAGACGCTTAACCGCCGTGCCACCCAGGCGCCGCTACATTTCTTTCATCTTATCAAGTCAGTACTTGCATGTAGTTCTAAAAGACAAATAATACCATATAATAATATCGTATTATATATTTTAATATTTATAATAACAATATAATGAAAACCAGCAGTCTCTATCCCCAACTCTCCTAGTGCCAGATTCCTATTCTTACAGGGAATCACTTTCCAATTTTTCTGATGTCTTTTCTGGAATGTACTTCCCTATATCTAAAGAATATGTTTGTACTTCTATTTTTTGGTTTTCTAGTTTTTGTACCTAATAGTTTCATTGAACAAGCACAGTTCCTGGCATGTTACAACACTAGGAATTCAAATGTCTCCTACAATTTCCTTAAATATATATTTATATTTAATATTATAATATATAATATATCATATAATATTATATATATATTTAATATAATATATATTATATAATATTATATATTCACTAATATATTTAGTGAAACTAGTATTTTCCTTGATCCTTGTCTTAGTCTCTAGGGCTGCTATAACAAAATACCAGAGCTTGGGTGGCTTATGAACAATAAACATTTATTTCTTATAGCTCTAGAGGCTGGGAAATGGAGACCAAGGTACCAGCAGATTCAGTGTCTGATAAGAAACAGCTTCCTAGTTTGTAGATGGCTTTCTTTTCTGCATATCTTACCATCACAGATAGTGTGAGCGATCTCCCTGGGGTCTCTTTTATAAAGGTCCTAATCCCATTCATGAGACTTCCACCTTCATGAACTAATCACCTCCCAAAGGCCCCCACCTCCTCCTGCTACCACACTGGCCATTAGCAATAGCCTCAAAGTCTCAACTAGTTCCAGGATTAATTTAAAGTCTAAAATCCAATGTCACATCTAAATATCATCCAAGTCAGATATGGGTGAGTCTCAATGTATGATTCATCCTGAGGCAAATTCTCTTCCAGCTGTGAACCTATGAAATCACACACGTTATGTCCATTCAAAATACAATGGTGGGATAGAGATAGTGTAGAAATTCCCAATCCAAAGGGACAAATAGGAAAGAAAAAAGGATTGACACATCCTAAGCAAATCCAAAACCCAACAGCACAAATTTCTTTAGATCTTAAGGTTCTAGACTAATATTCTTTGGCTTGATGCTCTGCCACTTTGTCCACTGGGGCAAAAGTTCCACCTTCTGGGTACACCAAAGTGGGAGTTTTGCCTTCTGAACTGACTAGAGTGGAGGTCCCACCTTCTGGCTCCACTGGACAGCTGTTCTACCCCCACCACATTGTTGATCAGAGGTTAGGCCCCTCAAGGCTCTGGAAAGCCCTGCCCCCATGGCTTGACTGGATCACTCTCTGTCTGGGCCCTACCCATGCCAGCTAGGGTCCTTTGCCTGCAACTCTCCCAGAGCAGGGTCCCTTGCCTGTGGCTCTGCTGGGCATCTTTTGAGATCTAGATGAAAACAACCACACACTCCTCAGCTTGGGCACTCTGCACACTGGCAGAAAGGGCATTGCATGGATGCTGCCAAAATTTGCCACCTGTATTCTTTAGAGGGACAGCCACCGTGGCCCTTGCTAGACCTAGCTGAAGCCACACCTAGGTCAGCCAAGGACTGCAGCCCTTGATTATGGTAGTGCTCCACAGGCATTCACAGCCCTCCCTTTGAAACCACTTTGATGAACTCAAACTCCTTCGGTGTCATTCTTCCACAGTCTTGGAAAATATCTCCTGGGTTGTGTAGAAATGGCTGATCCCTACTAATCTTATCAAACAGTCTCTTGGCCACACCCTTAGTGTTCAGTTTTGATCACTTTCTTGTTTTTGTAATATGGATATCCTGAGAATTTTCCAAATCTACAAATTCTGCTTCTTTTTTGATTAATACTCTGACTTTAATTCATTTCTCTCTTCTCACGATTTAATATAAGCAATCAAGAGGAGCCAGGTTACTCCTTCAATATTTTGCATAGAGATACCTTTAGTTAACTATCTACTTTCATTGCTTGCAAGTTCTATCTTCTATAAAATACTAGGACACAAACATAATTCAGCCAAGTTCTGTTAAGGACTACTTGAGTATTTGTTCTTTAAGAATATTGAGGTCTTGGGGCGCCTGGGTGGCACAGCGGTTAAGCCTCTGCCTTCGGCTCAGGGCGTGATCCCAGTGTTATGGGATCGAGCCCCACATCAGGCTCCTCTGCTGAGAGCCTGCTTCTTCCTCTCCCTCTCCCCCTGCTTGTGTTCCCTCTCTCGCTGGCTGTCTCTATCTCTGTCGAATAAATAAATAAAATCTTTAAAAAAAATATTGAGGTCTTCTCTATAGCTGTCTTTTTTTCTTTCTGAGCCCTTACCTTAAATGTCCATTCATGGCAATCTAGGCTTTTCCAGCATGCACATTAGTACTCTTTCTTCTAGCCTTTGGCAGATTCAGTGTCTAGTGAGAGCCTCTTGGTTCACAGATAACCATCTTTTCACTGTGTCTTTACATGGTGGAAAGCACAAGGCATCTCTCTGGAATATCTTGCCACCTGTGTTCATCACATGGTGGGAAGCTGTAAGGATCTCTCTGGAATATCTTTTATAATGGCTCTACAATCCCTCCAGGGATGTGGTATTGCTTTTGACTTACTATTTTCCCAGGTAGAGGCAGTTCTAATAGCTTCCACTTGGCTTTTTCCATCATGACAGTATGTCTATTCCAATTATGCATTCTAGAACTGGGGAAATAACTACAGGACAGATTCAGGGATTCACTGTGAGATGTACCCGAACTAAAACTCCATGGATTATCTGACCTCCATAAACCCCTACTCCAACTGGGGGCCACAGCCATATCTGGGGTCTCTTGGAATCCCTGTCAGTTCAGAGCAAGTATGCAGTAGTCCCTGAAAGGTCTGATTATTTCATTTTCTTCAATATACAATTCTCCTTGTAAAAGATCTTGGATCCCTTTGGGGAATACTGGGAAAAAGACTAATAGTATACATTTTTGGTAGTTTACTAAAGTCTTTTCTCAAGAGGACCCAGACTGCCCTTCATTCAAGGGTTTCTGGATCTATATACTGTTTCAAGTCTGAAAACTGAATGAGAGGCCATGAGTCTGTTTCCATGATTCAAGTTAGATTTTTGTTTTACTTGACCTAGAACTTTTCTGCTTACACAGATCAAGTAAGATTTTAGTAGGCTTCTATCTATGTCACTTCTAGTCATACCAGGATTAACTAGCCAATGCTACAGGTCTGCGCAAGTCAGGCTATTCTGATTGCTGCTCTGACTCTGCTCTCCATCACAGTAACCAAGCCACCTTGCCTCTGGCCGTTGAGTGCCTTCACTCGACCCCTGTCACCCCAGGATCCAAGTACGCCTGATGCATTTAGGTTTTTCAATTGAGTGGCTGTAGTTCCCACTTTAAAGTCTGGACTGCAGAGAAAGAAGAGTAATCATGGGGCACTTCAAGGATGCAAGGTTTCCCTTGCAAATTTATTTCTCAAAGTTGTAGTGAAGGTATGTTTTCTGAAACCTCCCACTATAGGCAAATAGGTCTCAAGTGACAAATCCACTCTAACATTCCAATCTCTTTAAGCCTCTGAATCTCTCCCTCTACATTAAACCAAGGGAGTCTGGCATTTTCAGTTTGCTCACAGTGGGCTATCTTATAGTCCATATTTTAGACAACCAACCAACCAAACTGTTAGAGTCCTTTCTAACTCCCTGAGTTGCAATATTAATTCAGAATCTCTGCTTAATGAACCCGTATCAAGAAATTTGGCCTGATTCAATATTATGTTCCTAGAGAAAATTTAGGATGATTATCATTTGGTCAATTTCAGGTTAAAAAAACCCCTCATTCAGTAATTAATAGATCCATTCTAAATCATAGTGAAACATTTAAACTTCATTTAATGTTGTTGGAAAGCATGAGTATTAATTCATGCTTTCCTTTTTCTGTTTGGGTTTGTTGCAGGCTTGCAGCTTCGGTAGTTTCACCCCTGCAAGGGGAGGCTTACTTGGATTCTTTGATCTCTCCCCTTCCAACTTTGGCTTCTATATTTCTTTCCCCTCATTTGTTAATAACCCTTGGGAGACAGATCCTGGGGTGGGAATGAGGGTAGAAGACAGGATTACTAATAATTAATAATAATTAGTAATAATAATAAAACTCTACACTGGAGTCCTCATACTACGGAGCTTGATTTTACTTTTCTTGGTTTACTCACTGTTTTTGTGTAAGGGAGGCTTCCTGATGAGATCCTCTGGTTTAAAAATGCTTTTATTCAAGGGTGCCTTGACCCTGAGAGCACGACCTCAGGCTTGTGACCTCCAGGCTCATGTTGGACTCGGAGTGCTGAGCATGGAGCCTGCTTGAGATTCTCTCTCTCCCTCTGTCCCTCCCTACTCGTGCTTTCTCCTTAGTCTCTAAAAATAAAAAAATTAATTACATAAACATGTAGAAAATGCCTTTGTTCATTGATAAAATTTTAAAGACTTTGCTTTGCTGTCTTCTCATTGTGGTGTGCTATGATGTAGTTTGATGACATTGTAAATTTTGATCTTTGTATGTTCTTCCCTTTTCCCACTGATCATGCAAATCACTGACTGGGCCCTGCCTTTCTACTCTGGCAGCTCATGTCTTTGGTTGCAGGAAACGATTTTCTAATTTCTTGGATAATTCCCCCTCCTAATTTCCTCTTTTTTTCCCTGTCTCTGATTTCTCTGTTCTCTGGAACACCTAACTTATTTGGACCTGTTCAACAGTTTCTCTAATTTTTAAACCTTTCCTCTTCAACGTCCCACCTCGTTTTTTTTTTTTTTTTTAATATTTGGAAAATTTCCTCAACTTTTAAATTCCATGACTTCTATTAAATTTTTATTTATTTTATGAGACCCATATTTTTTAGGAACTAGTTTTTAAGATTTTTATTTATTCACTTGAGAGAGACAGACAGCGCAAGCGTGCGTTTGAGCGGGGGGAGGGTCAAAGGAGAAGCAGACTCCTCACTGAGCAGGGATGGGGGCCTCAGTCTCAGGATCCCAGGTTCATGACCTGAATGGAAGGCAGATGCTTAACTGACTGAGCCAACCAGGCATCCCTAGTTTTTGGTTTTTGAATACACTCACTTAAAATGAACAAATAAACAACCAATGCTTTTATCTTATAATGTATCTTCTCTCTTTTGAAGATGTTACTTTTCTGTTGTTTCTTAAATTGTGTCTATTTTCTCTGAGTTCCTTTATTTAATTTTATTTTGGTCTCTTTCTAGAGAGAAAGATTTTTCAAATCTGTGTGATCTTCTTTTTTGTTTGTTTATACTTATCCTTGAGGCATCAAAATGCTTTTTGGATTTTATAAGTGTTAGCAGTAAGGAATCTCCCAGTTTGATGAGAGTATTCTCAAATGTGAATATCTATGGATCTTTTCTTTGAGGCAAGTCAGTTTTTCTAGAAACGATTCTTTTAATTTCCTGCCTATATAGTTGTAAATGTGGCCCCCAGCATTCTTGCAGTCAATCTGTTAAGGTAGACTACAATTTTCCGTGTTTACGAGGTCAGTTTCCACTTAATCCTAGGCTTTTGAGTACGTGTCCCATCTAACTCCACTCCCTTCTGCTGTGCCTTTGTTTCGCAGTCCAGTCTGTCTACTTCAAGTGATCTAGAGAGTAAATCTCTGGTCTTCTGTTATGGTGGTGAAAGGTGAGAACTGCCCAGCTGCGTTCGATGGGCATCTTGGGAATCTAACCACTACCTGTAAAGACTTTCAAACAATCCTCCAGCTCTTAATACCTACACACTTACCTTCAGAGATATTTAGGGGTCAGCTTTCCTTTGTCAGCCAGGTCCAGTACTACTCTTACATCCATTTTTGAACATTCACATTTTGTTTATATTTCTTTTTCCACTTTCGTTATCTTGGACTCTCATCTTTGTTTTTGTAAATTTATGTTTCTTTTATTCCTTTACTGTATTATAGTGAAGTTTTGAGATGGAGCAGAAATAAACATCATTCAATCTATCATGTTAAATGGAAGCCTCAGGTCTTCTCATCTATATTCATTGCACTCTTGATAAGGGTCAACTTCAAAGAAATCAGTGTAATTTAATTTTTTAAACATGAAAGATGTTATGTATAAATAAATACAAAAATAATAAATGTTTATTTGGAATAATTATACACGATAAGGAGGGGCATATTATATGAACTGAAAATGCAAAACTCATTTAGATGCACCCTTATTCTAATAAGTAGACAAATCAATAACTTCAGATGAACAGACACTGTACTAGAACACATAGAATATGTGATACAAAGTTCATGTTATTACTGTTTTTGAATTGTTAATAACTGCAGTTTGTATTGATATTGGATGTTTCAGAAATGAATTCACAAAATATCTATTGAGGATAAGATAGATACAGAAATTTATATAAAACAACTCTAAGTGAATATTCAATCATGAAACATTTTATCATGTATCAGCAAAACAAATCCTATTACCCAGTTTTCCTTATTGTTACGATGCACAGAAATTGTTATTCAATAATAACAGTATTACATTTTAAAAGTATCTCCATGAAAATACGAAAAAAAAATAGTTGCATTTTGCTTCTGATCTACATGCAAAGTGTGATTTGCTAACACTTCTTGGTTTCGTTCTTTTTTAACTGATTCCTGTAAGGACTGACGATATATTAGTGAAGTGTTTATCAAAAATTCTCCTTCCCACCTCTTCTGTTTTCCTCAATCCCTGCATTTTTAACAGCTTGACTTTGTCATAAAGATCTTGGCTGTAAGTGATCTTGGAATATGTGAGTTCAAGCAGTACCACTTTCAATATTCCACCTACCTTCCTGGAGACATACTATATAGTTCATTGCTCGGGTTATATCTTTTTTTGCTTTGATGGACCATCAGTTATAAAAGACTGGGTTCAGGTGTTTTGTTATTTAATAAACATTTATAAATTCTTGCTGAAATACTATTGTTATAAACTAATCAGACCTTTTTCTACAAGTAGAGAGTTCTTTATAAATGAAGCTTCTGGCATCCTAAATTAGGTTGTTAATTAGAGAAGAGTTACATTGGTAAGTTTTTCATTCCATAACATGCAGAATGAGTTTAACAAAACATAATCCTGGAAAATGGGGCAAAATTAGAATAGTAAGTTGTGAATATGATGTCATAGTTGGTTAGAAACCTAAGCACCAAAGTAGAAAGTGAACAGAAGATAGAAAATTCACAAAGTAGAAAAGGAAGAAAGCTGTAATTTTTGAAAAGTGCTTAATCATCATTATTGATAACAAATATTCATGAAGTGCCCAACTAAGAGAGAACAAAAGTAAAGAGAGATTTAAAGATAGCTGTGGTGATGGAGAGAATGGTTATAGCCCATTGTGGCTATTTCTCCATTAATCATTTTAAAAATTATTTAGACTAACTGAGAATAGTCAATTTAGCATCCAACAAAACTCCATTTTTACTAAATCTTCTGTAGCTTTGTGTAAATCTGATCTTCTAAATAGCCTGAAACTTTTCTGATGTTATATAATACAGTTTTCAAGGCAAAGAATAAAAAGAATAATACACTTGGTCAAAATGAAAAAGACTATAATAAGAAATCTAATATTTTTAAAGGGAAAGAACTACCATTTAGCATGATCAAGGAGTTCATACATAATAGTTATTTGTCAGAGACAAATAGGAAACCACTATGAAGTACTCAGCTTCTACAAGATATATATCCCAATTGCTTATGAGACTGTATTTGACATTGTTGAGTTCTTTGCTCTTTGCAATTGAAGGGCTCTATTAAATAACAAAAGGCTCTTCTTGTATGGACTATTGCCTCTAATTTGTGTTATAAATTTCTGCAAATGACAGTTCAAAGTCAAGACAGTTAACACCATAAATGCTATTACTATCAATGTGTGAATAATTTTAAATGTTGCAGCTGATTTGTATGATTTAATTTAAAAACACTATAGTTGCTGGTGTTGAGTAGAAATTTAAAAAATTCTCATTACTGATGGGAAGTTATACTTTTGGTCGTCTTAAAAAGTTTGATAACCAGGGAAGTAATTATTTTATTACTTTTACAAAAAGAAAAAAAAAAAGAACTGGTGGCAAAAGCCATACTGAAATTTCCTGTAATCATAATAAACCTGTCTAGACATTTTAGAATATATACTACCAGAGCAATGTAAATCTGAAATAAACTGGTATTTTTAGAGTGATAAAAATATTGAAACTGATTTTTTAAAAGCCAACAGATAATTAAGAGTTGATAAAAATGTTTGATGTGGGTGGAATACTTCTAAGGAGCATTATCTTACTTTGCAATACAAGCTCATCATTGTCATTGCAAGAGCTATCTCTTAGTTTTATTTTATTATTATTTTTATTTTCCCCTTGATCATCTGCTTTCCCCTTGATCATCTGGTTCTCACATTTATGATTTATTACCTCAGTGTTTGTGTGCATGTGTGTTATCTTATATATAGTAATCTTTGTGTTGTTTCATTGTACTTTAGTTTGCACAGATTACATTGTGACAATGTACTTTAATTTACACATGATTCCCATTCTGGTGGGTTTTTTGTTTTTACTGCCAGGTTACTTTCAAAATGGCTGCAACAGTTTCTACTCCCATTAGACCATGACCTCCTCCACTTGAAAAAGGGTAAATTTCCTATCCCATATACACTGACAAGTTTGTTATTATACCCAATTCTATATTTTCTTTCTTTTTTTTTTTTAAAGATTTTATTTATTTATTTGACAGAGATAAAGACAGCCAGCGAGAGAGGGAACACAAGCAGGGGGAGTGGGAGAGGAAGGAGCAGGCTCATAGCAGAGGAGCCTGACGTGGGGCTCGATCCCGTAACGCCGGGACCACGCCCTGAGCCGAAGGCAGACGCTCAACCGCTGTGCCACCCAGGCGCCCCTATACCCAATTCTGATTTCTGCCAAATTCAGTCATGTAAAGAGATAAGGCTTTCTTGTATTAATTTGTGTTTCTTTGATTACCAGGTGTTTATTCCTTGTGGGTTTCACTCATGGCAAGTATCAGTTACCAATCTGTCATCTATTATGCGTGTTGTTGATCAGAAATACCTCATTTTGACATAGTCATACACAGAAAAAAAAATTTGCTTTTTGTTTTGTGTTCATGAAATCCTTATCCACCCCCAAATCACAAACATACAGAGTTCTGCATTCTCTTTTTCTCTTTCTTTCTTTCTTTTTCTTTTCTTTCTTTCTTTCTTTCTTTCTTTCTTTCTTTCTTTCNATTTCACTCATGGCAAGTATCAGTTACCAATCTGTCATTATTATGCGTGTTTTTGATCAGAAATACCTCATTTTGACATAGTCATACACAGAAAAAAAAATTTGCTTTTTGTTTTGTGTTCATGAAATCCTTATCCACCCCCAAATCACAAACATACAGAGTTCTGCATTCTCTTTTTCTCTTTCTTTCTTTCTTTTTCTTTTCTTTCTTTCTTTCTTTCTTTCTTTCTTTCTTTCTTTCTTTCTTTCCTTTCTTTTTTTTTTCTTTATAATTCTACTTTTTGTATTTAGAGCTATAATACATCTGGAGCTCACATGCTTATGACGTGAGGAATCCAACTTTGTTTTTTTTTCAATATTAGTAAATTTTTGTAACGTTATTTACTAAATATCCTTTTCCTACTGAAGTGTGTGCTACTGTAAAAAACTCTACCAAGTTAGCTTACAAATTCAGCTGTTTCTGAAAATTGAATTCAATTTTTTTGTTTGTTTAGTACCATATTTATTATAGTGACCTTCAGTATATTTTTAATATCTGGTTATGTTAATTCACATCTGCATAACTTTTTAAAAGATAATAGCTATTTCTGAGATTTATTCTAAGGTAAGAATTTGAATGTTTATTTAGTTCTTACTTTTTTTGAAGAATTTTGATAGAGTAACAAATCTATATGCATATGTAGCTGCAATAAGCTCTACATTTTCCAGTGTATTTTAGTTACCTAACAGATTTCAATGTAGATTTCTCACTTTTGTAGTTATAAGTATTTTAGAATTTTACTTATATCATTTTATTTATTTATTTATTTAAAGATTTTATTTACTTATTTGAGAGAGAGAAAAAGTGCACAAGAGGCGGGGGTGGGGGGAGCAGAAGGAGAGGGAGAAGCAGGCTACCTGCTGAGCAGGGAGCCCCAAGCTACCAGGCTCAATCCAAGGACCCTGAGATCATNGTATTTTAGTTACCTAACAGATTTCAATGTAGATTTCTCACTTCTGTAGTTATAAGTATTTTGAATTTTACTTATATCATTTTATTTATTTATTTATTTAAAGATTTTATTTACTTATTTGAGAGAGAGAAAAAGTGCACAAGAGGCGGGGGTGGGGGGAGCAGAAGGAGAGGGNAGTGCACAAGAGGCGGGGGTGGGGGGAGCAGAAGGAGAGGGAGAAGCAGGCTACCTGCTGAGCAGGGAGCCCCAAGCTACCAGGCTCAATCCAAGGACCCTGAGATCATGACCTGAGCTGAAGGCAGAGGCTTAACTGACGGCCACTGAGCCACCCAGGTGCCGCTACTTATACTATTTTAAATTCATGGATCACTTACTAGTATATTTTATAGTTGTTAGATAGATTTTATTTTGATTTTTGCTTTTACTTTCTGTTTGTTAATTTATATTATTATTGTATTATGGTTAAGGAATATATAATGCTGGTTCTCTGGAACTTACTCAGGCATCTTCTGTAAGTCACTTACAGTTGATTTTTAATAAATGTTGTTTATACCAAAATAATCGGCATATTTTTGCTTCCAAGCTGCCAAGTTTATATCAATTATACTTCCAAGCATTGTGCATCTTCTGTTATTCTTTGTATGTCTCATAAGTCATTTTCTGAGAATAGTGTTAAAGTCATTAACTTGTTAAGTTATATTTTCCATAGTTCTAAAAAATTCCTTTAAAATGTATTTAAAATCTATATTGTTAGTTGTATGCATGTTCATAATCATAATATCATATGTATTTAGTATAACCTTTACCATGATATAAATGCCTTTATTTGTCTCTTATAATACTTTTCATTAAGATTATATTTTCTTATTTCCAAAATTGCAATGGGCTTTTCTTTTGCTTAATATTTGCCTAGAATATCATTTTTCACCCCTTTATTTTCAGCCTTCTTCTATTTCTTTCAAGTACATCTATTACACACAATATACTGCTGA
>NC_048222.1:96866332-96866597 GCF_002007445.2 Ailuropoda melanoleuca | reverse complement strand
GATAGTTGTTTGATTTCTTGTCGTTTATCAAGAGCCTTACAAAATGATTTTATCACATTGCCATTCTTTGCTCTGCAGCAAAGTACTAATTTTTTGTAACATAAGATAGAATGGGAAAAGATAAAATAGTAAAGATGATTGAAAAGATGACATTTTCTCCTTTAATATCAATAGCAGCTTAAGAGTCTCCAATGGATTTATATATATAATATATATAATATATTATATATATATATATACACACACACTATACATATATGTGTGT
>NC_048222.1:96854079-96859330 GCF_002007445.2 Ailuropoda melanoleuca | reverse complement strand
GTCATTAGAATTAGTGGAAGTACTTTTA
Organism: Ailuropoda melanoleuca; assembly: GCF_002007445.2. Classification (NCBI taxonomy): domain Eukaryota; kingdom Metazoa; phylum Chordata; class Mammalia; order Carnivora; family Ursidae; genus Ailuropoda; species Ailuropoda melanoleuca. The sequence goes on along the minus strand of NC_048222.1, from coordinate 96,859,302 downwards.
GGAGTTATTATGTAACAACATGGTAACATATCTTAGACAAGATTTTTTGCTGTGTCCCGTACAAGAGGAATAGTCATCATTTAATTTTCTGAGAAGTAGGAGTATGTATTCTATGACCAAGAATCAATCCATCCAATTAAGCGCTTACTTGAATGTCTATTGTTTGCTTCGCATGGTTGCACTGTACGGGGAACGGGAAAGAAAAATAATGCTGTCATGTGCAAGTCAGGAAGATGAAAATGTACTATTACACTAAGGGTTAAATAATTATGTCAAACAATTCAACAATTTAAAGGAGAGGAAGGTGAATAGGGCAGAGGGAGAAGACGGAGTCCACCTAACCGAGGGTATTTTTGCCATCAAGATTTATGAGCCCTTGAATAGTTAAGAAGTGTGCTTGCTGAGAACCATGAAAAAGAGAGATAAAATTAAGGACAATGGATAGACTTCTGGAGAATGAAAGGAAAGAAAAGTGGAGGGAGATGGAAGGAATATGGAGTTGGGGGTTGGGCACAAGAACCTAAGAGGGAAGAGGGAGGAATGGGGAGAAGGATTGATAAGCAAAACGTAAAATAAGATAGGCCTAGAAATCCAGACAAGTACACTGAAAGAAGAGTAGATATTTCCTGTGTGTGTTACTTTTATCTTAAGAAGGCAGTGATAATATGAAATTTTGTTTGAGGCCTTCTCATCTAGCAACGAAGTGATGAAACCATTGCTTTACTTTTTGTCAGACTGTGATTTTAGATAAGCCTTGTAATGAATAGATGAATAAGCATCCCCACTGAAAGTAAACATTTGACAATTCAAAATATTAAAGCAGACATCTAAGGAGAGTTCAAGACTCATGACAAAAAAAAAAAAAAGGCATTATGATAGCAACAAGAGCTGTAGCTATCAAGATAGATGACCAAGAAGGATTAAAGATAAAATTTCAAGAAATACTGTAGTTGAATCCAGTAAATAAGAGATAAAAGAAATATTAGGACTCATAGAACATGCTGCTACAAAAATCAAGGAGGAGACATTGAATCAAATGTCAAAATGAAGTCACGAAGAATGAGGCTAAGTTGATAAAATAATAATCAGAATTTGAAAGGTACAAAATTTCAGCAAAATTCTGGAGGGGCAAAAGGCAAGGGGCTTCAGAAGGAAATGCAAGGTGAATTCAAGATTTATCCACAAAGAGGCAGGGAAGGGAGTAGCCATATTGAACGGCAGTTAAAAAACTGTGGAATTAGGTTGGCTCAGGTCGGGTCCCCAGGTCTGACCTCCCCACTTGCCGCTTATGTAACGTGGACAATTTAGTCAGCTTGTCTTCCTCATCTGAGAAGATGAGATAAATATGGCATCTATTTCATGATGCTGTTATGAGAATTAACTATAACAGGAAACACACTAAAGCATGACTTGGCAATTTGTTCTTGTAGCGTTGTATTGACAGGTTGGTCATATTGGGAAAAGAGTCAAAATGAAAGAAGAAAATATGCTTAAAAGGGGGGGAGGGTTATATTCTAAGAACAAGGACCTTGATGTTAGCCTGATACTATTGCATCAGACCTCTGGAGTCTTTGGAACAGACCTAATTAAAATTGGCAGTTTTCATAGATTTCTAATTTTATACTTAATTTTTTTCCCATCAATACATAGATCTTGAAGATGCAGGATTTAGGATAAAAAATTTTTAATTTTTCACGGGAGACCTTATCAACTGAGTATATCTGGGACTTGTCAATGGAGAATAAGTTGGCATTATGATAGTTGTTTGATTTCTTGTCGTTTATCAAGAGCCTTACAAAATGATTTTATCACATTGCCATTCTTTGCAGCAAAGTACTCATTTTTTGTAACATAAGATAGAATGGGAAAAGATAAAATAGTAAAGATGATTGAAAAGATGACATTTTCTCCTTTAATATCAATAGCAGCTTAAGAGTCTCCAATGGATTTATATATATAATATATATAATATATTATATATATATATATACACACACACTATACATATATGTGTGTATATACATATGTGTATATATATAAAGATTATTCTTTAAATATTTGGAAAATGTTTAATTGTAATGCAAAATAACTGAGGAGCTTACAAATACATTGCTTTGCTTTGAGATGTGCAGGCAACAGGACACATGCTCTCTTACTGGACTGGAATACCCAATTATTACCAATTTACGCCAGATGGAAATGCTGCATGTTAAATAACATCCTCCTGATTATTATACTTTCAAGTATGTTAGATTATAAGCCTAACTAATTCAATGAATGCCATCAACAGATTGTACAATGGGTCATTTTCACTGTGGGGTGTAAGAGAATTACTAAGAAAGTTGACAGAACATATTAGAAAACAATGTGGTAAATTTGATTAGTGATACTTACAAAATCATATGTATTCCAAAAACAAAAAAGTGTTTTCTATACATACAGTGAAATGGGAAATTTTAGGCCATCCCCTGAGAAAATATACCGAAGATGGCCACCTTAAAAAACAAACTGTGAGGCTTTGCAGTAAAAAGACAGTCGTAGGTATTTGAATTAAAACAAACCTGTCACTGAAAAAGAGGCATTTTTAACCAAAAGCCAACAATGCTGTGAGCAAGAACATGGGTCCATTATTCCATTGATCCCAGGAGTGAAGCAGGGCTCTTATCTGTCCTTCTGTAGGGGCCCCATAAACACTGGGCAGCCACTATGGGGCACCATTGTCCACTAAAACAAATCTCCCTATAGGGTCTAGATGGAGAGGGAGACTGCAAATCCTTAGTCCTGTAACAGTTACCCAATCTTCCATTGCTAAGCCTTAGCTAAACCAATAGCCATCAGAAGCACTTAGAGACAATTTTGCCAGAAGCCACAATGATCGTTGGTTACAATTAACCAATTTGCTTACACAGTTAGGCTATAGGGTGTTTGATCACAGAATCTGGAAGAGAGAAGGCTTTCTCTCCCTAGTTAAAATTTCATTGTTTCAAGCTCTAGATCAGCCCTCTAAGATACATAATGCATGCTGCAAGCATAGCTTTAAATTTCTAGCAACCACAATAAACAAGAAATAAGCAAAATTTAGTAGTATATTTTCTCAGCCATATAATTTTATCCTCAATATATAAAATGCATTTTTCCTACCTAGTCTTCAAAAGTCAACAGGTATTTTACACTTAAAGCACACGTGAATTCAAACTAACCACACTCAAAGAAATCAGTTGCAACATATGGCTAATGGCTATCCTTTTGGACAGCACAGATATTTCTGGTACCCTGTATCAAAGTGCCATTATTTATTTTCTTATTATTCATCAAACCAGAGTAGTCAGTAGGCAAAAGGTTGTGAAGAAATATCCACAGAACAAATTTTCTGAATAAAAGGGAAAATGTAAATATCTACTGAGTGAAACTTTATAGAGATAACGAAACAAAGAAGTTTCTATCAAATTCCAGATGTTTTGCTTAAGCCATAGTGCCAAAATTACATTTAGATGATTGATGGCAACGTTTACTTTTCATCAGCAATAACAATAAAATGCTACTCTGTAATTTACCTTGTTAATTTAATTAACATAGAAATTACACTGGTTATTTTAGACCCAATCTAATTTTAGACCCTGAATTATATGGATTGAATGTCAATACTGATTTCCTTGTATATGATACAATTTCTTTCTGCTTTTTTATGATCAGAAATTCTACTATAATTTCTTTTGATTATCAAAAATCTATCTCTTCACAGATTCTGTAACTTTGCCTTAATTTTCATTTTTCACAAATCCTATTAAGAGGTCTCAAAAAACTTACCAAAAAAAAAAACAAACCTCTTTTGCTATTCTGTATCTTAGAATTTAAAAAATACTTAACTATATTCTTGCTTTATATATTCAGGGTTCATAGATTTGTAATACCATTTTTTACATCGTAAGTATTTTTTGTATTTTGTTATAATTTTAAACTAAACTCGAAAGCAAGGAAAAGTCCAGAAAAGTGAATAATTCTTTTTATTGATTTGTAATTAGACTAATGGTTTCTTTCCTCAAGTAGGTCTCTTTCTTTCACAGTCTAACCTGGACTTAGCATCTTTGAATGTTTTATGTACAATGTATGTATTACTTTTAAAAGCCTACGTTCTTAAATCCAGCATCAATATTTTAGTATGTTCTCAACCTAGTTCCCCACACATTTACAACATGACAATTTATTCCTATTCACTTCCTCCCATTATAATGCATTCATCAGCTTCCGATATTTGATAACATGCTTCCCCATCACTGAATGTTCTTCTTCATTTAACATAATTCATTTCTACCCATCCTTCAAGTCCTATTTGAAACATTTCTTCTTTGTAAAAAATAAATTTTTCCCCAAGACTACTCCAGTTAAGAGCAACATCCCCTTTCTCTGATCTTCTCTAGCACTGATTATGAATAATAAGTTGTTTTAAGTGGGATTTTCAAAAGACTAAAAAAGTCTTAAGAGGCAAAGTATAAAACAAGAAACTGCCTAACTTTGATTGTAGCTATTATTGGAGGGATAGACGATCACTCACAGAAAACAAGGCTTAATAACCATACCTGGGCCAGATACGAACATGCAGCTCTCTGTAGCTGGGACCATCATACAAACATATATAGGCATGTCAATAGGATGCATCAATTGTGGACATTTTAATCTTCTCCTAACAATTAAGTCTCAATGTCCCAGGAGAGAAATTTGATTGGCCAAGATCAGCTGCCAGTTATTTAGCTATAGAGGGTGGAGATAAGAAGATCTAGCAGAAGTGCACCAATGAGTGTAGAATGGAAATGTAAGCATCAAGACATACTACTGCACCAATGCAGAAAAAAGCACCCCTTCTCCAGGAAATGGGGGTGGTGTTATAGAGGACAAGATGATGGGTAGCTAGTAAATACACTGCAATCCAATTATTTTGAACAAAACACCAAATTTGTCACTTTTTTAAAAATGAGAGTTTTTTTCCCCAAAGGTAAAGAATAAGAAACAAACCCAGTGTCCATGAATTCCCAACGGCAGTCTTGATACCAGGATACTTCCTTCACTCTCAGTTGGCTTCCTGGGAATCCAGTGGTGGTATATGGGTTGTGGGTTCCCTTGGGCGGTTTTTCATGGCCCCCCTCCTGAGCTTTATTATGTTGAATTGATAGGTATCCTTAGTGGTTATTTAACTTTTCCTATACATAAGTCATTTTTGCTATAAAG
>NC_048222.1:96853787-96854028 GCF_002007445.2 Ailuropoda melanoleuca | reverse complement strand
AGCTGTTGATAAAAGTTTCTAATAATCCTTCCAATTTCATTGGTGTTGGTTGTGACCTCTCCTTTTTCATTCATAATTTTATTAATTTGGGTCCTTTCTCTATTCTTTTGGATAAGTCTTGCCAGCAGCCTGTCAATTTTATTAATTGTCTCAAAGAACCAGCTTCTAGTTCTGTTGATCTGCTCTACTGTACTCCTAGTTTCTAATTCATTGATTTCTGCTCTAATCTTGGTCAACTGCT
>NC_048222.1:96837116-96853560 GCF_002007445.2 Ailuropoda melanoleuca | reverse complement strand
TTTTTGATTTCCTGGTTTATCAAATCATTCCTGAGCAGGATGGTTCTTAGTCTCCAAGTGTTTCAGTTTCTTCCAAATTTTTCCTTGTAGTTGAGTTCCAATTTCAAAGCGTTGTGGTCTGAGAATATGCAGCGAATAATTTCAGTCTTTTGGTATCGGTTGAGACCTGTTTTGTGANGGTCTCCATAAATTGTTTAATTTGTTTTTTGATTTCCTGGTTTATCGAGTCATTCTTGAGCAGGATGGTTCTTAGCCTCCAAGTGTTTGAGTTTCTTCCAGGTTTTTCCTTGTGGTTGAGTTCCAATTTCAGAGCGTTGTGGTCTGAGAATATGCAGGGGATAATTTCAATCTTTTGGTATTGGCTGAGACCTGTTTTGTGTCCCAGAGCATGATCTATTCTTGAGAATGTTCCATGGGCATTAATAGAATGAGTATTCTTTGGTTCTGGGGTGTAGTGTTCTATATATATATCTATGAGGTCCAACTCATAGTATGGCATTCAAAGCCTTTGATTCTTTGCTTAGTTTTTGCCAGGGTGTTCTGTCTATTTCTGATAGTGGGGTGTTGAGGTCCCCTACTATTACTGTGTTCTTATCTATATGTCTCTTTATTTTGGTTAAGAGTTGGCTTGTGTATCTTGCTGCTCCCCTGTTGGGGGCATATATATTAATAATTGTCATATCCACTTGTTGAATACTTCCTTTAAGAATAATATAGTGCCCTTCTGTATCTCTCTCTATGGCCTCTAGTTTAAAATCCAGTCTATCTGATATGAGAATTGCTACTCCAGCTTTCTTTTGAGGTCCATTTGCGTGGAAGATGGTACTCCATCCCCTTACTCTAAGTCTGAATGCATCTTTGGGTTCAAAATGAGTCTCTTGTAGACAGCAAATGGATGGGTCATGTCTTTTTATCCAATCTGCAACCCTGTGGCGTTTTATGGGAGAGTTTAAGCCATTTAGATTGATAGAGATTATTGACAGATATGATTTTAATGATGCCATTTCTCTTTAAAGTCTTTGTATCGGTTGTGACTTGCTGCTCTGTATCACTCTTGGGGCCTTTTTACCTTTTTAGAACCCCCCTAATATCTCCTGTAGTGCTGGTTTCATGGTAATCGAAATTGGTTAATGATTGGCGATTTTGGAACGTCTTTATTTCTCCATCAATTCTGAATGACAGCTTTGCTGGATAAAGGATCCTTGGCTGCATGTTTTTCTCTGAAAGAGCTTTAAAAATGCCCCCCCAAGCCTTTCTCTCATTCCAGGTCTCTGTAGACAGGTCTGACGTAATCCTGATACCTTTGCCTTGGTATGTGAGAAATTTCTTTGCCCTGGCCACTTTCAATACTGTATCCTTGGATCTAATATTTGCGAATTTTACTATGACGTGACGTGGCGTAGGTTTGTCGTGGTTGAGCTTGGGAGGGGTCCTCTCTGCCTTTTGGGCATGAATGTTCATTTCCCTCNTTAATATCTCCTGTAGGGCTGGTTTCGTGGTTACGAAATTGGTTAATGATTGGCGATTTTGGAACGTCTTTATTTCTCCATCAAATTCTGAATGACAGCCTTGCTGGATAAAGGATCCTTGGCTGCATGTTTTTCTCTGAAAGACCTTTAAAAATCCCCCCCCCCTTTCATTCCAGGTCTGTGTAGACAGGTCTGACTTAACTCTGATGCCTTTGCCTTGGTATGTGAGAAATTTCTTTGCCCTGGCCACTTTCAATACTGTATCCTTGGATCTAATATTTGCGAATTTTACTATGACGTGACGTGGCGTAGGTTTGTCGTGGTTGAGCTTGGGAGGGGTCCTCTCTGCCTTTTGGGCATGAATGTTCATTTCCCTTGATAGATTAGGGAAGTTTTCAGCTACAATTTGTTCAAATATCTCTTCTAGACTTCTGTTTTTCTCTACCTCCTCGGGGATGCCGATGATTCTGACATTGGAACGTTTCGTTGAGTCAGTAATCTTCCGTAACCTACATTCCTGAGCATGGATTTTTTTGAGTCCAAATTCTATTTTAGCTTTCTCTTCTACTAACCCATCCTCCAATTCGCTGATACGTTCTTCTGCCTCATTCACCCTGGCAGTCAGAGCCTCCAGTTTTGACTGCTTTTGGCTCATAGAATTTTTAATTTCTGCCAGATTCGCTCTCATTTCCGCCCTTAGAGATTCTATATTCTCATTAACATTTTCGTTAATACTTTTTTCAAGTCTACACATCATCTTGACCATTGTTACTCTGAATTCCATTTCTGATAATTTGGTTATATCCATATCCATTAGTTCTGTGGCAGAGGCCACAGACTCCTTGTCTTTTCTTTGCTGGGGGGGATTTCTCCTTCTCGTCATTCTGATGAGGAGAGGATGAGGGGTTGTCCAGAGCCCAAATTATTGACCAGGACCCGGGCTGTGTNGTCCAGAGCCCAAATTATTGACCGGGACGCGGGCCGTGTGCCCTTGTTTTATAGGAATCTTAGGAATGTGGGCTTCTTGATTTTTCAGCCTGCCTTCTGGGGGAGCGGCTTGCCGTGCCGATACTCTGGCAACCCTCTTTGGCTAGAGTCTCCATGTCCCATGTGAGAGGGGATGGGGATGGGCACACTGTGAGCTGGTATATCCAGGCTTTTGTTTCTCTGGCGGTTTGCTGTGCCTCTTCTGAGAGTCAAAGCAGCAGCAGCCAAATCTCAGCATCTGTCTCAGAGCAGAGGGATTGCGGACCCTTCTCCACTGATGTTCTGGCCACTTTAATTCTGTTTCTGTTGGTGCTGTTCAACCCTGCAGCATCCCGGGATGTGCGCCCCACACCCGGTGTCCCAGCCCTCACTTCCAGGGCCGTCGCGTCTCTGTCCTTTGTGTTTCTAACACCTCCAGCTGCCAGCTGCCAGCCGCCCCTGTGTGCTCCCGAGTTCCCGGTCTTAGTCTGGTTCTAGGGAGCACACCGGAGCTCCGTTTCAGTCTGGTGGTGCGTGCTCCCAGCTCACGGTCTCAGTCTGCTCTCTCGCAGGTGCAGGTCCGCGAGTCCGCCTGCTCCCCTGTGCAGGTGGCTACCGCTTCCCTGTGCCCGAACACAGCGGCTACCTCCCCCTTCCGTTTATCTTCCGATATCTGTGTTGGCTTCACGGCGCCCCGCTTCGTACCTCAATACTCAGTGCTGGAGATGTTCATTTGTAGAGATCCAGATGTATCTTCCTGCATCTCAGGCTGATTCTTTGGATGTTCAGGCTGGTCTGGTCCCTATCCAACTCGACTCAGGGGACCAGCTGAAAAAGGGGTCCCCTACTCCTCCGCCATCTTAACTCCCAACTATCCCTCCAATCTGTTCTTATGCCCACACGCGAGTGAATTACTTCAACTGAGCNCCACACGGTGAGTGAACTACTTCAACTGAGGTAATTTTCAGCTCTATAATACCTACTTGATTCTTTTCTATGGATTACATTTCTCTTCTAAATTTTTTTTATTCAATCATTACATCCATCTTTTACTTTAAATCCTTTATAAAAACTCCTTTATGGTCCTTCTCTGTGAATTGTGATATCTGTGTCATCTGTTTCTACTGATTGCTTATTTCTTTAATTGTGGGACACAATGGCCTATTTCTTTATATGTGTGGTAATTTTACATTATTTCATGGATATTATGCATGATTTATTATGGTGAGTCTGGATTAAATAGTTGACCTATAAATGGTGTGTTATTTATTTATTTTTTCTTGTAAAGGGGTTAAAGTACTGTTGGATAATTTTAATCTTGTAAGGCTTGGCTTCTTCTTTTTTCTTTGTGTTTTCTTTCAGTTTTGTTCTTGGTCATAGGGTATATCTTTTAGTTTAGGCCACAGCTGTTACTGCTAAGGCATGGTCTTTTTTGGGTTCTCAGTTGAGATTCACTACTAAGTTTCTAAGCAATCTGTACTGCAAAATCTCTCTTATTAGCCATCAGTCCCATAGTCTTTTCATCAAGTCTTGACATCCATATAGTCTGTATTTTAAATTTTTTTCTAGTTTTATTGAGATGTAATTGCCATACAACCCTGTATAAGTTCAAGGTATATAACATAATTATTCAACATATGTATATATCATGAAATGATTATCACGATGAGTTTAGTTAATATCCATCACCTCACAGAGTTACAAATTAGTCTTGACAAAGGACTTGCACAGCACAGCCTTTGGTCAAAAACTTGTGAGGAACACTTCACAGTGTTCTGGATATCTTCTTTCTATACTTGCTTTTTATTAGCAATCTTCTCCACAAATTTCAACCTCTTCCGCATCTGAGCAATAGTATTTGTCTTTTTAGTTTAAGGAGTTGACTTGCTTGGTTTGAGTTCCCCTTCTCTGCTGTGGCCTAGCAAGTGGCCCTGGCAGAAAGTCTGAGAAAACAGGACTAACAAGCTTAATCTACTCAATTTCCTGTCTTTCAAGAATCGCACTTGAGCATTGCTTATTTTCCAGTGCCTAAAAATGCTTGTCTCATGTATTCTGTCCAGTTTTATGTTATTTAGAACAGGAGGAAAAATTTAACCATGGCCTTCCTAATTTCATTTTTGTAGAATTGTGATATATTTAACTTCACTAGATTTAACTGGATCCTAAGAATTAATAACATTTGTGTTAATAAGACATTTTAATTAAATATTCTATTGCTATGTAAATTGTTATTGGTATGCTATTTGTATGTGACATAATAACAAGTAAATACAGAATTTAGTCTTAGAAGATTTCTTCTCTCAGAATTATAGATATATTTAGTTAGGATTCAGTCAGGGAAATAAATGTCACTCTGCATTTAAGTATGAAAGGTCTTAATAAAGAAGCTACAGACTTACATCATCTTTGAAATTGCTGGAGGTTGTGAAGGTCAGGGAAGACTATCCTAGTCTGCCACACGAACATGAGTGATTCTCAAGAAAGTCTGCTGAGAGTTGTTTCATATATTATATCTGTCCATTCATCTGCCAGCAACTTCCTCTAAAGAATAATGGCATCTCCTGCTCTTACTTTTTCCAAATCTCATATCTCTTTTTGACTGGCTCTAATCTGAAACCATATAGAGAAGAGGATTCTGGAGAAAGTAATTCCTGGTTTCTCCTCTGGGTTGTGCATAGAAAACCACATAAAAAGGTAGTCATGATGTTGATTTGGTAACAAATAATGAAACACAGTGTGGTATTCTTCCTGGAACACCATAGGGGAAAAGAACTTAAAAGCACAATGGGAAAAAGAAGAAGGTAATTCAGCACAAAGAATCAGAGATCTCCCTAAGATAGTCTAGGCTTGGTTCTCTATGACCATTGTGTATTATGTCAACATCCCTATTAATTGTTTCTCATTCACTACCATCAGTCCTGTGGCCTAGGTGGTCTGATGCTGCCATTCTGCTCCTCAGTTGTTATAACATTTCCTTACTTTGGTCATTCATCTATGAGACAAATATCTATTGAAAGCTTATCATGTGCTAGGCATTGTTCTAGATGGTGAATATATAACAGTGAATGAAATACTAAAAAATCCCTCCATATAGAAGTTGTATTCCAGTGACTAGAGTTAGAAAAATACCCCAAAATAAATAGTTAAAGTATAAAAATATGTTAGATAGTAATAGTTGCTGTAGAGAAAATTCAGGGGGTCAGTGTTGCAGTATTAAATAGTGTAGTTAGGAAAAGCATCATTAAAATCATAACACTTAAGTCACTTGTAGAAGTTGATCACTCTGTTTAACATTTCTTCAAGTCCTTCTCATCCCTTTTTTATTTTTTCTCCTCGTACTTAGAGTTCTTTGGGTGTATATTTATCTTGTTTACTGGCCCCACTTCATATAAGCTTCATGAGGACAGTGATTCCTGGATGTTTTGTTCACTATATCTCCTAGAAAGTGGTTAGCTCATAAAAGAAATCATAATAAAAATTATGATAAATAAACATAATTAAGTGGGAAGTTGAATGAATGAAGAAAAGCATTTTTAGGCAGAAGGAACAGTAAGTGCAAAGGCAGTGAAATGAGAGTGTGTCTGGTGAATTAAATGAAAAACTAAGAGATCAGTGAAGTTAGACTGGAGTGACTGTAAGAAACAATAGTAGAAGATAAAAATAGAAAAGTAATGGACTAGGGGGTGATGGCAGCTAATGTAGGACCATAGGCTATTGTGATAACTTTGGCTCCTATTTTGAGTGAGATGGAAAGCTATTTGGGTGGGTCATATTAATGGCAAAACCTCACTTTTGTTTTTACAAGATCACCCTGACTGTTGTGTTGAGAATTGATTGAAGAGCTAAGAATGGAAACAGAGAGACCAGTTAGGAGTTTATTGCAATAACAGACTTCCCAATATTTGTTGTTGTCCAATCTCTGTAAGTATAACTACCTTATTGTGCAGAGTACTGTTTACTCTGTTCAGTTCAGAGCAGAGAAAAATAAAAACAAACATAAAGTGCTATTATAAATAAAGAGAGAAAGATATTGAAAATCATGAGTTGGCTTAAATCATGAAAGCAAACAATTTATATCTAATATTAATTACTCTTAAGAATTCAAATTTTTAAAATTTCAATGCATGTCAATGTGAATAGAAGGCATATTTTAAAAATGATACAAAAAGCATATGGCATAAGAATTTTTTAAAACATATATTTTTGTATTTAAAAATAGTACTTTCAATTATGTTTGAATGACAGTATAATATTTTCCAATATTATTTTAACACAAAAAAATATTTTCTGGAAAGTTAAATTTAAAAATGAGGCTCTTACATTTATTCAATATGTTTCTTACTCTAAATAAAATTATTTAGTCATAGAAGAACTACTCTAGAAAAAAAAATTTCCCCTAATTCTGGAAAATAATTTAATTTTATATTTCTCTTTCAATGAAATAAGTTGTAAGTAGGCCTAAACTTGACTATGACTGTGAATTCCAACAATCAATTCTATCCTGTATTAGTAGGGTTGACATGAATAATACTCAATATTCAATACATAATACCCAATGGTAATAGATTTGATAAAAGGGCTTTGGTAAAATTTTGTGCATCAGAGACACAATTTTCCTTTCCCTGACAATATACACATATACGCACACACAGACACACACGCACACAATCACACAGAGTAACAATAATTTATCAACTCCCAGAGATCACTAACATAAACAATAGTGAACTTACACCTTGTATTTATATATTAGAAGGTATTTTAATTATGTGTTTCTGAAATTTCCTTAGTAATTAATATTCTAGAGGCTAACAATAACATTTTATCAATGCTTATTGTATGCTAAGCAACACGCGACATGCTTTATATATATATGCTCTCATTTACAATTCACTAATACCCTGTGAGTAGTGTGCCATCATAATACTCATTTCAGAGATGAGAAAACAAGGCTAAAGGTTAATTTCCAAGTTCATGCAGACTTGTAATTGGCCTGGCAGAGATTCAAATTCTGATTCCATAAAGCAGCTATTACCCACTGTGCAAGAGCATGATTTGAAACTACACTGGATAAAATTAGCTACAGATGTTAAAAATAAAGCATTTGTTAATTTAAATAAAATAATACTTAATTGCTTAGTTAAAAAAATAGTTTCCATAAAAATTTACTAGTTTCCAAAGTTTTATCTCTTGCGCTAGTTAATGAAGTTGATTCATTTTCCCATCAGGAGTAGTCAGGATCCTACAAAGAATACACTGATGAAAATGCTTTACTTTTAGATACTTGGAAATAATATCTGGAATTATTTGTTTGCAAAAAACGTTGATTAGGCATAGAGTCAATCATAAGCCAATCTTACTGTTCCATCATCCATTGCTTTGTGCAAACAATTCCAAAACATAATGGCTTCAACAATACTGTCATCTCCTTCAGTACTGTGAGCTCTCTGGGATCAGGTGGATTGTTCTCACTCGGTGTTTCATGTGGCTACAATCAGGTGGAGGCTTGACTGGGCTGGTCACCAAGAGGACTCATTTACATGGCAGATGGTTGATAATGACTGTTAACCACAAGTTCTGCTGGAGCTGATGACTGGAGCTCCTGTGTTGATATGTAGCCTTCCCATGTTATTGGGCTTTTCAGAAAAGTGAAGGTGAATTCTTAGAGGGAGTGTGCCCAAACTGAATATTCTAAGAAACCCAGTCAGAAACAACAAAGGATTCCTCGAATATCACTTCTGCCTTATGACACAAGTGAAGCAAATCAGTAAGGCCATTCAAGAGTCAAGGGGAGAGAAATTAGATTCCTCCTCTTGTTGGAGGGTTATAATGTGGATATAAAAGTGAAGAAAGTGATGGTGGTCATATTTGGTCATGACAATACTACACTTATAAATCAAACCCTTGTCAGAATACAGTCAATAATTTTAGTTGCATTTGAAAGCAAGTTGATAGATTATACATTGATGCACTGGCATGGAAAGTTTGATTGAAAACATCCCATGTGGCCACCTTCTCCTTTTAAAGGTCTGGAGTTCAGGTTTAGAGGAGAAAAGAAAAACAGAAAATTTGGTGATGTATCATACTTAAAGTTTGTATCTATTGGGTTGAACCTGAGACTTAATTAAGCAAATTTTGTGTAATTGATTTGAATTTGTTTTGCAATGGACCACCAAGAGTAAACTTGGACTTCCTGGGTTTAAAAATAGAGAAACATTGTTCACATGAAAGAAGATGAAATTCATTTGGTTTATGGTAGAAATGAATTATAATAGTTTGAACCATTTCCATTCCTAGACATTGGTTTAGAAAGAGTGAATACATGATTGATTTAAAAGAATACAACTCCTAAGATGAGACTTTACTATCACTAAATAGTTAAAGGAAGATTTTTGGTTGCTAGTTCCCTGAATTCATACAACCTCATAAGTTAGTTATCTCCTTCTTATAGGACCTGGCCTATGATATATACTCATGAAACTAGAAGCCTGAACATCTGAAAGAAAGAGTAGGAAGAGTTTTAAGGCACCTGGGTGGCTCAGTTAGTTTAGCATCTGCCTTTGGCTCGGTCATGATCCTGGGGTTCTGGGATCCAGCCCTAGGTTTGGGCTCCAGAAGATTAAAACACTGGAATTCCCTGACTTAGGTAAAAGGGTAGTTATTCAAGAGATGAGGAAAATTTTAATAATGAAAATGTAATACTGACCAAGACAACTCGATGCAAAATTTGGATTTAAAGAAGCTTGGGAAATTAAGAGAAATCAGTTTATAGGAAGCTCAGCTTATCAAGGCTTGTTTACAGCGAAGGTGCAAGGTAGTAGGGAGAAGGCTGAATAATGTAAATGAAAGAACAGGAATTGCACTACTGGTTATTTATTAAAAGAATACAAAAACACTAATTTGAAGGTATATATGCACCCCTACATTTATTGTAGCATTATTTACAATAGCCAAACTATGGAAGTAGCCCAAGTGTCTACTGATAGAGGAATAGATAAAGAAGATGTGAGATATATATATGGAGAAAGAGAGATTTATATCTATCATCTATCTATCTATCTAGGAATATTATATATATAGGAACATTACATATATAGGCATATTATATATCTCGAAATATATTTATATTGGAATATATATACTGGAATATTATTCAGCCATGAAAAAGAATGAAATCTTACCATTTACAAAAACATGGATGGATCTAGAGAGTATAATTCTGAGTGAAATAGGTCAGTCAGAGAAACACAAATGACATATGATTTCACTCACATGTGGAATTTAAGAAACAAAACAAATGAACCAAGGAAAAAAAAAGAGAGAGACAAACCCAAAACCAGACTTAATTCAGAGAACAAAGAGATGATTACCAGAGGGGAGGTGGGTGGGGGGATGGGTGAAATATGTGAAGAGGATTAAGGGCATACTTACTGTGATGAGCACTGAGTAATGTATACAATTGTTCAATCACTATGTTGTACACCTGAAACGAATATAAGACTGTATGTTAACTGCACTGGAATTTAAAAAAGGTAGGAAGGGAGGAAGGAAGGAAGGAAGGAAGGAAGGAAGGAAGGAAGGAAGGAAGGAAGGGGAGATTTAAAGTCAGATAGACATGGATTCGGATCCTGTCCCTGCTGCTTTTCTAGCTTTGTGACTGGCAAAGCACTTAAGAAACACAGTATTTAATCCCTCAGTTTCAACATTTTAAAAATGGTATTGGAGATAATACTTATTTTAACTTTGTAAGGAATAATTCTTTCTTTGTGTCTGTCTGTCTGTTTAGCTATCTGGCTAACTATCTCTATCACTTTGCTAGCACAGTTATAACAAAGTACCAAAAACTGGGTGCTTTAGGCAACTGAAATTTATTGTCTCACAGTTCTAGGGACTATAAGTCTGATATCAAATGTTGTTGTCAGGGTTGGTTCTTTCTGAAGACTGTGAGAAAGAATTTGTTTCATGCTTATCCTAGGTTCTGGTGGTTTGCCGATAATCTCTGGCATTCTTTGACTTGTAGTCAAATTCTTTGACTTGGTCCCTGCCTTTATCTTCATATGTCATTTTCCGTGTGTGTGTGTGTGTGTGTGTGTGTGTGTGTGTGTGTGTTTGTCTGTTTCTGGGTCCAAATTTTCCCTACTTATAAGTAATACCAGTCATATTGGATTGGGACCTACTCTAATGACCTCATCTTAATTTATTAGATTTATTAAAATGCTATTTTCAAATAAGGTCACATTCTGAGGTACTTGGAGGGGGCTCAGATTTCAATATATGAATTTGGGGATATAGGATTCAATCCATAATTATATATATATATATCCCAAACAGTGCTCAGAGTATTATAGCTCAATAATAGCAGATATTATTAAAATATTTTGTAATTATGAAACTCATTGGGTTAAAGAAGGTAATATAAAATGCAGATCTTTTCCTCTTGTGCCATTTTCACATTTCAAGAACACAGATGCTTCCTCAAAGGATCAGTATGATACAGAGGAATTTTTTCTTCTTCCCCCTACTGATAATATTAATGGGAATACACAGCAATGATTCCTCATCCTTATTTATTTTTTCCTTTAAGAAACATTTTGAATAACTAGAATTTGTGATAGTACACCTGAAGAGATTAACTTGGATCTATGGTTATCATACTATTCACTTAATAAACCTTATCCACTATTTACTTGCTAAAGTGCTCTTAAATTCTCTTCTGCTTCTTGTAAAACCCAGGGCTGCTTCTTTCATGGCAGGTCGGATTTCAATTGTCTCTCATCTCTTTTGTACATTCCAAAGTTCCATATATCAACCTCCAATTTTTCGGCAGGGGAGGGCATTGCCATGGTAATTTGCATACTTAGTTTTATCAAATATATATTTTACATGTTGTTTAATATTTGGAGGCACATCTCTGGAGGGTTTCAGGTACATCACTGAACCTCTGGTATAGCATGGGTGGGTGAATGTGTAGGTCTCAGAAAGAAGACTACAAATGTATACACCCGTAGTACATAATCCCAAATACTGCACTGTATATGTTCTTCCCTCCCTCCCTTTTTCCCTCCCTCCCTTCCTTCTTTTCTTTTTCCTTTCGTTTTTTGATTGGAGGATAAAAAATGACCCACACTCTAAAAAGCAGACTGACTGTTCTGGAGCTGTAATAACATATACAGCTACCAGAAACAGATTAAATTCATTCAGTTGACCAATGGCAATCCTTCACAGTAAATATACCTCTGAAAACCAACAAATGTGGGATAGCCCTATACTGTAGAATGTCAGCCAATCAGAAATAGATTCACTTCAATAAACATGCCTCTGATGGCAACCAATTAACAAGTATCTCAACTGAGCAATCAGCTTCCACATAGGTTGTCACCCCACTTAAGCCTTCGAAATTTTAACCACTGCGGCACTTCATGGCTTCCTGCAAACTCTCTGTAAGATCAGCAGTCTGCTCTGCTTAAAGAATATTGTATCTGTCCAGTCTAGCTTTCTCTTAATATGCTAAGTAATAATCAGCTTCCACATAGGTTGTCACCCCACTTAAGCCTTCGAAATTTTAACCACTGCGGCACTTCATGGCTTCCTACAAACTCTCTGTAAGATCAGCAGTCTGCTCTGCTAAAGAATATTGTATCCGTCCAGTCTAGCTTTCTCTTAATATGCTAAGTAATACATTTTTTGTCTTTTTAATTTAGATATTAAGTAATGTTTTTGTCACTCTTTAACAGATTGAACTTAATGAACATATTATTAACCTGTCAGTCAAAATGGTAGTTAATACCATTGTTGAAGTAATGCAAAGAATCAGATTGTTAACTTGGACTCAACAGAAATCAAAGATCTGACCTGATAACTAGTTTCACTAACAATTTCCACATCATAAGTAATCATAAGGCACAGCTGAAGAAGGGAGATATCCTCAACTGTCAATAAAAATTTCTACTTCCTGTCTCTCCTTAAAAACATATTCTTTCTTGGATTAACATGTGATGACTCTAATTAATGTACATGGCTACGCCATTAACACAGGAGAGCTTTTTCAGACATGAGAGATCTCCATTATCTACTCAGGGAGTTACAGTGCACACAGAATATTTTTCCAGGGAATCATTATCCATAGATTCTAGGTTCATTTACCATAAAAATTCCTAGACAAATGAACCTTCCATAGTTAAGGATTCTTCTTTTAGCCAATGAAATTTAGTTTGTGGGCCTATCCTCTTATAACCCCACAAATAATGTATTGCAGACCTGTAGTTTAATCCTTTTTTTTGAAAATTATTAATGAAAATATAATTTACACATTAGTAAATGGTAAAATGAAACATTTTCAAAGAGTAGAGTGTCTTTTTAGTCTGTTTTTTTTTTTTGTTTCTTTTTAGTTCTTACTATTAGAAGTAGTATTTAGAGATGAGTGCTCAAAGATAAAACTAAAATTATAGCATGAGGAGGCACCAAGACATCCTTTGGCTCCCTGATGGTATTTAAACTAAGATGGGAATTAAGAGTTCATTGATAATATTAAAGTACTAAATGCCTTAAAACTTAACTTTGATAGTGAATATAACACATGATTAAGAAAATTATTGTCCTTTGACATATCGTCTGGAAGAAAAGTCTGCTATCCCTTACTCTTTACCCTTAACCAAGATTTATCATTGCCTGATCTCACAAGGACACCACTTCATGAACCTCATATATTTGGTCACAAGTTTATCCAGAATCATCTGAATTAGGTCATCCAAGACCAGGGAAGAAAGAAAAATGGATTTTTACATTTCAAATGCCAAGAGAGGTAAATAGTTTTCAAGATGGCTGTTCACTATTTCTTTTCTCTAAGAACATGCTGCTCCTCACATCAATAGGTGGGATCTAATTCCCACTTCCACTTAATGAATCTGGGATGGGACTTCTGTGACTAGGTCATAAAAGGTCTTATTGTTTCTCTCTGAGCCTTTTGGAATGCTTGCTCTTGGGATTCTCCCTTAGGGATCCCAGAAACTATTCTGTGAAAAGGCCGAGTCACATAGATAGTCCACATGTAGGTATTCTAGGTGACAGCCTATTTTAGTCTGCTGAGGCTGCCATAACAAAATGCCATATACTGGGTGACTTAAATAGAAGAAACTTACTTTATCACAATTTTGGAAGCTGGAAGTACAAATTCTGGAATCTGGATGTCCAAAGCCAGCATTGTCAGGTTTTGGTGAATGTACTCTTCATGGCCTGCCAATAGCCATCTTCTCACTGTGTCCTCACTTGGAGGAGAGAGAGATAATAAGCTCTCTGGTGTCTCTTTTTATAAGGCACCAATGCTATCAGACTAGGGCCCCACTGTCACAACCTCATCTCACAGCAATTACTTCCCAAAAGCCCCATCTCCAAATACCATCAGATTAAGAGTTGGGGCTTCAACAGATGAAGAAATATGGGGACACAGACACTCAATCTATAACACAACCCTAAATCATCTCTGTGTTATAACCAGCATTAATTGTCAGTTATGTGAATGAGCAATCTTAGACATCAAGCCTAGTCAGATTTCAGATGACTGCAGCCCCAGCTGCTGTCTTCCTACAACCTCATAAGAAATTCCAAGTTTGAAGCTCTCAACCAACTTCAGTCAACCCACAGAACTATAAGAAATAATAAATAGTTGTTTTAGGCCACTAAGTCTTGGGCTAGCTTTTTATGCAGCAAAAGCTTATCTGAACAGATATTAGCACCAGAAGTTTAAGGGATGCCATAACAAAAACTGTAACATTTGACATCATTTTGGGATGAAGAAGAGAGGAAAAATTCCAAGTATCTCAAGGAGAACATTAGCAAAGGAAAGAGAACAGTGAGGTTTCTGTTAAGTAGACACTGGAGGAAAGGGGTCCATATTATGTAGAGCCTGGAAGTTTGGCAAACTGTTGTAATGTTGAGGAAATAAAATATAACTATTAAAATGGTTGATTTGGTTAAGGAGATTTCCAGCCAGAATGTTAAAAGTCTCAAATGGTTTCTTTTAGCCATGTATGGTATGATATGAATATAGAGAAATGATCAAATTAAGGATTCAAGCAGAGCTTAGAGAAATGTAATGGAGTTAAGAAATGTTGGGTTCAAACATTAAAAAATATTACCCCAAAAGAATCCCAACAAAAACACAGTTGAACTAAGAAATGACCCCAATCTTTATTTTCTTTATCCTGTTAATTATTTTTTTCATATTCTCTCTCTTTAATTTCTAATTTTCCAGTACTTGAAACTTGTATGTACTTTTGTCAAGTAAAGATGGAGAAATTTTTTTAATCTATGCCATTGTGGCATTTGTAATTAGAATGGAAGATAGATCTTGAAAAGATAATTGGAAGTATAATGAGTGCTAATTTGTGTAGGTGTTAACTCAGCAGATCTGGGTTGTCCAGACCTGCACATTCCAAAAAGTTTTGTCCCTTAATCATATACTGGAACATAACTTCTAAGTCTTGGAAGTTTCTGCCTATGATAAGGACGTCTTTGTTTGCATGGATCTTTGCACCATGTCAGATAGTTTATGCTAACAATGTGATTTATGGTGGGAGACACGGGCCACACGGTTATCAATTTGGCCAGTGGTGGAACTAGAGACTAAGAAGTGAAGGGTCAGCTATGGGAGCTCTCTAGGCTTACATGAACAATCCAAAAAATCCATAGACACGAGGCTCTAGAGAGCCTCTCTAGGTGGTAACACCTTATGCATGTTGTCACATACATTGATGCTCAGAGAATTGAGTGCTATCCATAAGACTCCACTGGGAGAAGACAACTGGAAGCTATGATTTTGTCTTTGCTGATTTTAATCATTATCCTTTCACAGTAATAAACCATAACCATGAGTGTAACAGCTTCTGAGTTATATGAGCCCTTCTAGAGAAGCACTGACCTAAGGATGATCTTGAGGACCCCTGACTACAGTTAGGGAAACTATAGGCATGTGATAGAATGAGATATGATGAATGAATCAGAGTTAGCTATATGAAGAAGGAAGAATGCTTATTCTTTTAGTTTCAAGTAGTGTTTGTTTTACCTATAGGTTTGAATGAATGAGTGAGCATATAAAGCAGCTAATCTAAGCATGTTGAATCTTAAGTATAGTAAATAAAGTTTAAAAAAGTAATAGAGAAACTAACATGAAATTCTATTTAAATTAAATTGAAATTTAAACCAGCACAACAAGTTTATTGGATATTGGTCTGAAAATGCTCTTGATAAGACTGATGCATTGTTAGGAATGGTCAATTATTGTTTCTGATCAGTGAAAATGCACAGCCCTAGCATGCACATGACTAGATTTAAAATTAGATGACCTAGGGGCGCCTGGGTAGCACAGTCGTTAAGCGTCTGCCTTCGGCTCAGGTCATGATCCCGGCATGCCGGGATCGAGTCCCACATCGGGCTCCTCCGCTGGGAGACTGCTTCTTCCTCTCCCACTCCCCTGCTGTGTTCCCTCTCTCGCTGGCTGTCTCTCTGTCACATAAATAAAATAAAAATCTTTAAAAAAAATAAAGTTAGATGACCTAGATCCAAATAGCTTAGCAATCAAATATTATTAAAAAAAATTCACCAAAATTTCCTGGGCCTTAGTTTCCTTATTTATACAATGAAAATAATGATAGTTCCTCTACCTATCTCATAAACTTGTCATGAAAGTTAAAATATAATATTAATAAAAGTATACTGAAAGTTATAGTATATGACTCTATTATTTATTTGTCAACACCATTATCATGGTTTCCAAATTCTTTCTTCTCCTTTTTCTAATTACTGAACCACTAATACTGCCACTACCATGACAACCACTATGTTATTATTACTATTCACTATAAAATTTAAGACAAAAAGGCCAAAGACATTGAGATTGTTGATTTAGTAAAAACCACATTGAAAAAATAATCTCTGGCTCTTCCCTCAAAATGATGTTAGGAAAATGATATTAATTGGAGAGGAAAATAATGTTAGTCATATTTCTTTTTTTC
>NC_048222.1:96817697-96836622 GCF_002007445.2 Ailuropoda melanoleuca | reverse complement strand
GGGTGTTTTTTTTTTCTTCTTAATATTAGACACAATACTGAAAACATCATGAATAAAATTCTTTGTTTTTGGTCAGATCAGTCTTTCTTCAACAAGTGAAAAATCTGAAGACCAGCTAGTAAGGTACATTATTGTCTATCTTAGGGAGTTGTGGAAAAAGAAAAGTATGATGAAGAATAAGAATTACTCAAAGAATCATGGAAAATAGGGACTGTCTAAAAGGAAAAAAAAATATTCACCTCATTGCTCCTTACACTTGACTTGAGGATTTTATGCACTGTTAATTTATTCATTGAGTTCTGGTTCTAAATGCTCCAGTTGAATCAAGACTGCTTTTCTCAAGGGGCAGGAAAAAATGCCATAGGGTTTTCAATTCAGAATTCATGTTAATAAGTCTAAGAGCAAAGGCTTGTCTGCTGAAACAGGAAAATTAACTCTGCATGCTTTTTTGTCCCTCACCTTTTCTTTTTTTTTTTTGGCATTAACACAAAATGTGTTTTGTTGACTCATGGTGTGCCATATTAGTTAAATTAAACATCAAACATCTGTCTAACTTTAAGATTCTAACACGAATATCTTGGCAGTCTTAGTAAAATTTGAGCTGTTAAAGGTCCTCAATCAGTCTGAAAGATAGAGCTGCCGTAATGGCAAACTCAGCAAGCAATTACATCAAAGGATTTAAAATCTATTTCAGTAATGCCTTCTGGATAATGACATTGATCTCAGTACTCCCCTTGCAGATTTCCTGGTATTGCAAAGCAGGGTTCTGCATGGTTTCACATTCAGAAAAACACTATTCACCATTTCTTTTTATGTGAACATAGTTCATTTCTCTTGAATACACCTATAAAGCTATTTCTGACATAGCATCTATAGCCAACAGACTTTTATTCATAAAGCCAAAATTCATGCTATGTACACAATTCTTTCTTTGTTCTCTTCTGTCACACCAATTTTGCCAAGGTGGTAGAAATAATCAGACTTTGCTAGTTTTTACATTCATGCTTTTTCTCCTACTCTAGACAAGCAATATAAATAGACCAATCAATCAATCAATCAATATTTTGTCCTTTCTCTTTGTATTTTAATCTTCATTCAGTTTGCTTACCTTTAGAAGCTGATATGCGTAAAGGAAATTGTTGCAAATGAGAATGTTTTAAGTTAAATAAATTTTCATAAACTTAAACCTATTTCTTCTTTCTTCCCTTCTTTCTTTCCTTTCTTCTTTTCTATCTTCGTTCCTTCCTTCCTTCTATCCTTCTTCTCTCTCTCTCTCTTTTTTTTTTAGCAGTTTCTCTAGTGAGTGAATATGTAGATATAAATTCATGCTTAAATTCAGGTGCTTTAAAGCAGCTGCCTAGTTAGTCAAAATCATGTTGCAGCTTTCTGTTTTATGATAAATAAAAATACAAATCAAATTCTACTAGGGACTACATATTTTTGATGCCATATAAATAGATAACCCATGTGAGATAATTTGATTATTTTTATTTGTTCTTTGAATCTAGAACCCAGTCTATGCCAGAATACCTAGTGCGCACAGTAGTGGAATAAATCTTGTATTGTTAAATCTCTTTGTATCATGTTCTAAACATGCTAATGTGCTTTCTATGTTAAACAAAATAAACATTTTTTTTGGCACCATAGCCTGTCAGTTGCCTACCCTATCTCTCCTGCTTTTACAGCCAGATAGTTTGAAAGAGTCCTTAAAACTGCTTGTCAATTTCCCACCTCAATTCATTCTTCTATCTTTACTTCAGCTCCTAGGAGAAAGACGATTAAAGGTAGTTATTCACCCTTAATCACCTGATGTCTCCCTATCCCCATAGTCCATATGAACTTATTTGAGTACACTGGGGCATTTTTGGGATATGAGGGTACTCAAACTTTTATTACTCTGTTATTCAGCACATTAATAACCAAGGCACCATGCTATCCAGTTCAGTGATAGGAAGGAGTGCCTAGATTCAACTAGGCAGGAAGTAGGTAGGGAAGGTAATGTGATATTGTAAAAGCAGTTCTTTGGTCTGATTCAGTGCACTGTTGTTTCTACATCTGGATGTAAAGTAGGAAATAAAGTGCTATATATTTTACTGTCCTGTTCCATAAATGCCAAACTGGATTCTCCCAACTGGGAAGAAATGGAGACAAGTGCTAGGACCCTTGGGCCCCTATAACTCTAATGACTTTTTTGAACTACAAGTCTCTGAGACTGATGGTTTTCCTAGTTAGAGCCTATGGCAAAGGAAAACAACTTGCACCTGTAGATGCCTCTTGGAGTTTTGGACATGTTGTCTCCCTGACAAAGATTAGCTATAAC
Organism: Ailuropoda melanoleuca; assembly: GCF_002007445.2. NCBI lineage: Eukaryota > Metazoa > Chordata > Mammalia > Carnivora > Ursidae > Ailuropoda > Ailuropoda melanoleuca. Next base: position 96,834,302 of record NC_048222.1, on the reverse strand, counting down.
CTTGCTTCTAGGGTCTTATTAAAACTGAATGCCTGACCTTATAACTCTTCCCCTAAATGTCTGGGCCTGTCTCACTGATGAGACAGCTGGAAGCTGCTGGTGTCTTCTGGGTTGGGGAGCTATTCAGCAACAGTGCTGATTCTGTAGAATCAAAAAATTGTCATGATTGCTCCACTTAGTGGGCAGTGCTGAAAGTCATTTTCATGGTTCTGATTAATGCTCCCCTTAATAAACCTTGTTACACTTTTACTGATCCTAGCTGTTTTTGGTCTGCCACTTAGAGAATACAGAAGAGTAGAATAAAGATACCTGTTTTGGGGGCTACGAACTGAGGAAACAAGTAATGACTGCTGATTAACTGGATTACTTGTGTAAATGCCCAAGGTAAGGGTCTATTTTCTGATGAAACTGTCTGGAATCAATTTGTTGGCTGAGCCTGCATCACTCAGATTGCCAGTGCTGCTATGTACATCCGTCATCATACTGAACATGGCAAAATATCTGCAACCATAATAGGATAGGCACATAAAAACCTCCATGTTTCTGATAATGAGGCTACCGCTTAATGCATACTTGTGACTCCTGCCAAAATTTGATCTATTTGTCTCTCAGTGAGGGAAGTCATATGGAATAGGACATTGCCCGCCACCCTCACTCCTGACAATTTGAGTACATGGATCTTTGACACCCCCCACCCCTTGGTTATCAGTGGTTACTCACCTCTGTTTTAACTTTTTTTTAGCTTCCAGTATTGCCCTTCTAGTCTGATCCAGCTGACTCTTGTGGTCCTTAAAACCAGTCTGTGTCATGTGTTCAGTTTTCTGAACAATTGATAGCCAAAGCATTTGGTGGACTTTCAATACTCCCTTTCACCTGATACTAGTAATTGTTGGAATAGTCTCCTTAAAAATTGATTCAAAAAGATTTCCGTCTCTACTGTCTTCTTAATAAGGCAGTTTGGTCATTCAGTGTAACTAACCTCAAAAGGGAATTATCTCCTTTTTGCCACTTCCTGGACAATGGTGAGAATAAAAAGGGTAGGGTTATATAGACCTACTTTGAGAGTATAGGGATTTTCTCTGACCATTCTGGGGTATGAAAGTTTATTCTTTTTCCTAACAGCAACCCTAGGCCAGCCCGCTTGATACACCCTCTGGGTGGAAGCCTTGCCACAAGAGGCCTAGTGAGTTCAAACTTGATTCAGATTCAGCCACCGAGATTCTCTTGTTAGATCGGTATGGTTATAGATCTTTTGGGTAGTGACGGTTTGGTTGAATATATTGCTAGTCTATTCCTTCTGTAGTGTAAAATAGGGGCCATAGTGAGGGGTATAAGTGGTTTCTGTCTTTTTCCAAACAAAATAGTCTTTCTTGAACCTGAAATCTAACATAAGAGCTGGGTTTGAGCAAGAGATAATTGAGAAAATGTTGAATTTATAGCTGCCAGAAGAGGACACCTGAATGTTGTCACAGTGGTGAGATAACAACAGTGTTGGTGCCTGAGAAGGGAATATCTTAGACCTTTGAAAGTACAGGTGAGGAAAGGACTTCAATCATCTTGGTTTTCAGAAACATCCCTGCCTGTAGCCTTCCTCATGAAGGAAAATACTTGGTGTAGTTCTCTTCAACTGTTGCAAACACCATAATTTTCTCTCTGTCTCTCTCTCTGTCTCTCTCTCTCTCTCTCTCTGTGTGTGTGTGTGTGTGTGTGTGTGTGTGTGCATGTGTATTTTTTTTCCCAAGTAACTGGAAATAGGAAACCAGATGGGGGAGCTCCAGGCTGGGACAAATAATGGCTACCTCCTCCCTGGTAGAACAGGGAGAGAAGGTGGCCCCTATACCCTAGATGTTAATAAAAGGAATAAAAAGAATACATGAGTTGGGAAACAAAAGGAAGAATAAGATTAATAAATAAAAACAAAGACCTGAAAAAAAAGCAACAATCTCAACAATACTTGCAAAGCTAATATCTGTAAGCCTAGGGGTGAGGGAATAACATTTCAAAGAATAAGGGGACATAATAATAGAAATTGGGTCTTGGTATAACCCCAGGTAGCACTGATCAAATGCAAATCATGAAGGTATTAGTCTAAGGATCCAAAAATATGTTCTGACCAGAGGTAGGGTTTGTTGATTATCTGGTAAAGGGCTGATATTTTGATATCAGAATGTGTTGGACTCTTCCATATTTTGTGAAGATTGGAAGATAACATGTGCTGCTTTTTGGTTTTTAGTTTTTTGGATAGGGCGTTAGTTCTTTTACTTTGTAGTATGACACAAAAGGGCTCTACATGCCAGGGGAAACTTTTGCAATATCATAATTTACGTTATATATATATTAACTATTTCTGGACATAAATAAAAAGAGATTCTGGCAAAGGATATTTATCTAAGGAAACCCGTTTTGAATGATCTTAGAAGTACTTCTGTCTTTGATTTGTGTAACTTATTAGTTAGGTGACTAGGTATCTCATTGGGTATCATTAATTTGATCTGTGTTTAATTTTCATTCTTAAAGCAATGATAGAAGAAAAAACAAGAACAGATTTATGGAAAGTAAGTCCAGCCTTACCTTACATTGAGATTTCACATAAATTCAAGGCCACTGAAAATGAAATAATTTGTTATCAAGAATGGAAAAGAAATTTATTTTATAATTATGTTAAAGTAAAAATAAATAAGTCAATAAGTAATATTAGGTTAAAGTAAGCTTTTATCCTAAGATTCAGTCCATGGCAGACTAATGTGATGATATCCAATATCAGTAACAGAAAACAAATAAATATAAAACAAGCATATACTTTCTCCTTTGTCTGCCCTCCCAAAATAAGAATAATAGAACTCATAATTAAGAATTATTAAGAAATCATAAGAAAAGTATTTATACAAAAGGATTGTGGCAAGTAAAATCAACACCCCTCAAAGTTAGACTAGTTAATAGAATGCTAACTGCTGATGGTTTCAATTAGTGTATATTGTAGATTGCATAATGCTATTTCAGGCATGGACTATAAAAATTAATGAGCTGAAAATAATGAAAGATAATCTGAATTATGGTAACATCACTATTTCCCGTCTAATATTTATACCTTATTTGCAATTTTATATTCATCCCCATTACTGTCAAACAGCACCAGCAAGAACAGAAACTAGTTCACCATTTTCCTGTAATATATCTTCCTTGCCAGTTGGAAATAAGAAAGTTCTATTTCAGTAATAAAATTAGAACTCCAATCCCTTACTGGAGAGAAAAATGCTCATGCTATAAGTTAATAATTTTGTGACTCTCAAAAGAATAGCAGTTGAATTTCACTCTATTATTCATCTAAATTTTTCTTATAAGCACAAGGTGGTTAGGGATGATATTCCTAAATACAAAGAAGAGAAAGCATGCCATAAAGAATCTATTAACATTTCATTTCCTTTTGTTAATGGATATGCCCAAAAGATAATATTTATTTGTATGCATATTATTGACTAAAATTTGATGCCAAAGAAAAATATTTTGGTTATTTGTGTATTTTACACTATTAACTTTGATAATAACCATAAAAGAATAACTTATCTTTGAAAATATACACTTACAAAGCTATAGAATATTGATGGAATATATATGCTCATTACCAATAATTCAAGTTGTTGTTCTCTTGCTTTTGCAAAAAATTTGCCCTGACAGCTTTTTAAATTTTGTCATTATTCTATGTATGTCTTTTTATTATCTTCAGACAAAGGGTATTTTTTTTTTACTGTTATAAACATCAGAGTCCAGTGCAAATATGTAGTAATACATGGGAAGTGCTCAAAAGCGTCATTGAAAGGTTGCAAGCATGTAAGGTTTGTGGGTCGATTCCTCAGGTAGTAAAAAAGGTAAAGGTTATTAAGAGGGGCAAAGCTTCAGGGGCCGTTATGATAGGAGGTACTGCAGTTTTGGTGAAAGGTGATGAGGCCTTGAGTGGATAAAGATTTGAGAAATATTTATCAGAAAATATATAAGCAAAACTTGTTGACTAACTATGGGAAGGATGAAGGAGCAGCACAGGATGTCTCAATGTGTTTGTTTGGATGACTGGGTGCTAATAATTGATAATGGTAATGCAAGAGGAGCATTCTATGCCCCAGGACCATTCTATTAGGTATGCATTAATATATCTCCCTTAACATATGAGATCTGGATACTGGGTCAAATTACTTGCTCAAGGCCAGGCAGCCAGTACATGATGTAATCTCAATAAATGGAGGTCTATACTATTATTATTACTATCATTGTTATTATTAGCATTAGCTTGTCAAGTCCTGGGAAAGAAGGAGTGTCACATGAGGACCTTCTGATGCTGCTGTGACATCAGGAAACTAGGGAACTCCCAGGAGACTCCTGGGGGGTCCTGGCCTATAAAGACCCCACTGTGTGAACAATGCCAGCCCCACCAACGTTAAAAAGTGAGAATGGCTGGCTGCAAGATCACTCAGGCATTCAGAAACCTTTAACACAACCTCTGCTGTGAGATTAAATCTCCAATTCTGAAGCAATGGACTTATAATTCAGAGACCTAGAAGAAGCCTGGGAGAGCGGCCACTAAGAATCAGGAAGAGAGCCTGGCCCCTGAAGGTAATCCCACCCCCCAAAGCATATTGGGTGAGGTCTGTTTTCCCATGATGCTCTATTGCTCTTCCTTCCTCCTAAAGTTTATTGATCACCAACTGGATGATAAGTCAAGTAACTGAGGATAAAGCATTCTGTGGGATAGGCATGAACTCTTTCCCCAAGGGAGATAATTACATCAAAAGTTAAAACATATTGTGAAACGTTCTGTAATGGGGATGTAAGGACAACTATCCCTTTATGGCAAGGTTATTATGGAATTAAAGGAGAGGTGTAATGCAAATGTTGGTTGGTAAAAAGTTCCCATCTAATGGCTTCTAGTTCCCCTATGGAGTATCTAGCTCTCAAGATGGTGAGTGCAGAAGTTTGAAAAAAGTGAAGTCCTGAAGTAAATTTGAGGATGGGAAAGAGAATTGGCCAGGAAAATGACATAAGCTACAGGAGGCAGGGAGCTTTGTCTGTTTGGTTCACTTGTAGCCTAAATATAGATATATGGAATGAATGAATGATTACCTTTCTAGCAGTATTAGAGTTATTCTTTCTTGACCAAGAGTACAGTCTCAATGATACACTTGGGGTGTGTGTGTGTGTGTGTGTGTGTGTGTGTGTGTGTGATTTTTATCCAATAGGTATTAGCTAGTTACTACAGGTTAAGTTTAAAAAGGCAGAGAATTGGTATTCTGCCATTTCGAAATGATGAAAAAGAGTGGCCATGGGGGTGGGCGGCAGTGGCCTATACTGTGTACCATGAGGAATTAAACAGAAGAAGTTACTGGTGACTAGGGAGTATATGGAAGGATCAGTGGAATGGAAGTCCTGACAAGCTTGGAAAACTGACGTGTTGAAGACAGAAGTTAGAAGGACTGAAGAAGTTAGAAGTTCAAGGGTAGGATGTCAGAGTGTATTGTTTCAGAAGGTAGAGCTGTACCTGGTAATAAGCTCCAGGTTTTGGCCATCATCCTATTGGAATGGAGATAAAGAGCTCTGAGATGAGAAGGTCTACCACAGTGCTCTCCAACAGAAATATACAGAAACAAAACATAAGCCACATAATTGAGCCACATGTGTAATATTTTGATTTTGAAGTAGCCACACTTAAAAAAGTCAGAAACAGACAGGTGCGATTTAATAATGTATTTAATTTAGTTGAATATATTCAAATCTTTCAAAATATAATGAATATAAAATATTAATGAGATATTTTACACTATTTATTTCATAAGTTTTTGTAATCTGGTGTGTACTTTACATTTATAATATATCTCAACCAGACTAGCTGCAAATCAAGTGCTCTGTAGCCATGGGCCCAATGGAAACACTTTGGGGATGGGACTATGAGGTCTTAGAAGCCAAGCCAACTGAGGCAATTGAACCTTGCCAACAGCAAGGGGACAGTCCTGTGGGTAGCTCTGGATCCCTACTTCAAAACTGAGCTTTAATTTACTAGCAAACTTCTCTCTAGGGTATGGTTGAACTAAATTTTGGGCCACCGATAGTTTTACTTGTGAGATGTACTCCTTGGTCACTGGAGTTCCTAGAATACCAAGATACCCCATTAGCTTTAGGAGTTTCTCACCACAGTGACTCATAAAATCTTCCAATTGTGACCCTTTGGTACTGACCATCGTCCTGGAATCACTGGCCTTTGAGGGAATTTCTGAATTCATCTCCACAATTATTTACCTGAAGTATAGAGATGACCCCCTTTCTTTGTTGAGGTCTTCTCAGGGACATCTCTCCCCTCTGTTCTGTGGCTCTGGGCATTACTGGTTTATGGCTAGAATCTCCTGGGACACTTCTGCACTTTTCTATCTGTCACTAAGAATAAAGCGCTAAAAATCTCCCAACTATAATTATAGATTGCATATTTCTCTTTTAGGTTTAATCATTCTGCTTCATGTATTTTGAATCTTGTTAGGAACATGAACATTTAGGATGTTTGTAATCTTGTTGGTAAATGACCCCTTTACATAATATAAATACCTCTCTTTCTGGTAATTTCCTTATTCTGAAATCTGTTTTGTTTGATATTCTCTTAATTATCAGTGTTCTCTTGATTCATGTTAGTATGATTATTCTATTTCCATTCTTTTACTTTTAAACTATCTTTGTCTTTATATTTAAAATAGTTTTTTTTAATGGATAGCATATGGTCCAACATTGGGTCCAATGTTCTAATCACCATCTTTTAATTGGCTGACATATTTAATAAAGTTATTGGTAAGCTGGGGTTAAATTTACCTTCTTGCTAGTTGTGTTTTGTATTTGTCCCATATGTACAATGTAAAACCAGCCTTAATTACCTCTACAATTACCATGAAGTAATGGTAAATAATGAGGGTGAGTACTGAATTTCAGCAGGACTGTTTACAATGTTGTTCATCCACCATTAACTTTAAGCCTTCCCTATGCAGCTGCATTTCTGAGAGGATCTATCTCTACACTCTTGCCCCTCTCCCACTGACTCTTATTGCTTTTTAGTATTGCTAGCCTGGTGATGGTGGGTTGGGGTTTTCTATTGTCCCTGTCTAGCCTACATAGGCCCTGTGTGCCTATGGCTTGAGGGTCGTGCTTTCTCAGAGATCTTTCCTCTCCTCCAGCAGTAGAGCACATGTAGGTGATTGGGTCCAGGACAGATTCTTGCCCCTCTGCTAGAAGTAGAGTGTTTTTCCCCTTCTCTAACCACAGTATTTACTCATCAGTGCTGCAGGGGGGATGAATTTTGTTCTCATTCTTCCAGTGATTTAATGCTTTCATTCATTAGGAGAGACAGGTCCAAGGAACCTGGAGGTTTCTTGAAGGAACTACTAATACCTGAACTGAGTCTAGAAAAAGAGTTAGGAAATATCCAGGGAAAGAAGAGTGGGAAGGGCATTTCAGACAGGGAAAGCATTATGAGCAAAAATATGGAAACACTGATCAGCATGGGGGCTTCAGGAGCAAAACCAAGCTTTTCTCTACTTTGGAGCAAAAAAAATACAAAGAAGAGAGAAATCCTAGGAGAAAGCTAAAAAGGAAGAGAGAGAGAGAGGGGTAGAGAGAGAGGGGAAGGGAGGAGATATGACCTAATGGAAGGCTGGTATACTATGTTAGTAAGTATATACTTTATTTAGTTTGCAATAGAGAGCCACTGAGGTTTGAAAGCAAATAAGTATCATGGTCACTTTTGTTTCAGTGCTATTGCTCTGGTAGTGGTAAAGAGAAAGGCTTAAGACATGGAAAATTGGAGTAAAAGATTAGTTAGGAGGCTACTGCACAGTTTCAGTGAGAGACAATAAAGCTCTGAACCACCATGGTAGTAGTACAAATTGAAGTAAGATGCAGATTTGGGAGTATTAGAAGGTAAAATAAATAAATCTTGGTGACTGACTAGTTTGGGGAAGGATAAAGAGGAAAGAAAAAAGAATGGGTTTTATGTTTCTTACTTGACTGAGTTCTACAAATAGATATCGCAAATATAAGAGCAAAAGCAAGTTGGTAGCAGGGGGTTGTATTTTGAAGCTGTTAGGTTTGGAATCTCGTGGTAAATCGAGACTGAGAATGTTTTAAAGCATTTGAATTGAGGAGTGTGAAGCTTAACAGAAAAGTGAACATTGAAATAACTAACCTGAGTGGATAACTCACTTAGGCACCTAAGAAGATTGCAGGAGAGGAGTGCTGGCTAAAGGGCCTAATCCTGCTCAACACGGGGTGGGTGGGGGTGGGGAGGTCCTACCCAGCACAGTACTTGACACAGTAGGTTCTCCATAAATCATGACTGCATCAATACTTGAGTTTGTGAAGACAGGTGCCTCAGATTCTCTACCCTACTATCAAAGCCTGCAGCCCAGTCTCTGGGAACTGGGCCTCTCAGAGGTGCTCACGGGACAAGGGCACTTACCAAGTCCATGTGGCAACTGCAGCAGGGCCCTAAGCCCTATCTTTAACTTCACTGGTGTAAAAGCCCTTTTCTTGTTCAAACCACTTCTCACAACAACCCTGTCAGGTGGGTATTCTTATCTCGCATTAGAACTGAGATCTAGGACAGCTCAGTGACTTACCCAAGGCCCGTCAGCCAGTGTCCGGTCTAGCTGCAATAAACAGGAGTTATAAGAGTGGTGATTCTGGCAGGCCATTGACCACCCTCAAACGCAGAGAAGGCAGCTCCCATCCCCAGGAGGCTCAGCTCTGAGGATGCTCTCTGAGGATCTTGTGCATCCAAGGCCAGCCAAGAGGGCCTGGGGATGTGAGGCCTCTGGCTGAGGAGCCACCCTCAGAGACCCTGAAGGCACAAGTCCTGCACAACTGATAGAAAAAACGGGAACTTTGGAAGTGTCCTTTGGCACAGCAGATGTCCAAAAGTCCCTGAAGGCACCCCAAAATTTCCACCAGAACATCTTCGGTGAGGATGAATCAAGAACTTTAGTTTCACAGAAGCAATGAGATCAAATCCACCACCCTGAGGTGAGACTGCACAACTTCCTTCGGGAAGTGGAAGAAGAATGCTGCTCAGCCCCGCCCCTCTCATGGCCCCACCTCCACGGGGCTGTGGGCAGGGTCCTCTAGCCCTAGTGTTCCTCCCTTGGCTCCTTCAGCTCCCCAAAGGTATGGAAGCTCCCTGAGTGCTAAGCCACAGAAGCTGGAAATAGAGCCGTAGAAAGATGGGCAATTAAAGCAGGAAGATGGATAATTAAGGCAAGACCTCCAACACAATGTGAAAACTGTGATGGGAGGAGTAAAGGAACATTTCCCAGTTTAGGGGGGTCAAAGAAGAGAGAGAAAGGAAGGGAGAAAGAGGGAGGGAAAAGAGGGGAGAGACTGTTTCCTGTCTGAGGCTTTAGTTATCATGGGTGCTGAACTCCCTGTTTAGTGGTATATACACTGTTCAACACCTAGGAAAGGGTCTTTGGTTTTCATTTTGTTATGCATACTTTTAGGGCATCTAGTACATCTGCTGAGTTGGTGTAAGGACACAAAAGTTTAAGGAAAGTAGAGAAGATCTGAAATAGTTTTGAAGAGGATGTAAAAGTTAGTGTTGCCTAAGGAAACAATGATGTAAGCTTCACAGAGACAAGTGTTTAGTAGCACTCAAAAGTATATGTAAAAATAAATAAAACTAGAATTAATGAATAAATGAGTACATTTCAAGCTATTGTAGTTGTTTATTAGCTGAAGACTCATTTGTATGATTTTATCTAATAGCACTGAGTCATTTAAGCAGATGGTAGGTCTGGAAAAGACAGGGAGTTAGGATTTTGCTAAGCAGGAATAAGGAAAGAAAAATGAATTGGGAGTATTTAAGATGTTACTTAAGTGACGGATCATGAAGTCTACTGTGGAGGAGGAAACAATAGCAAAAAGTTGCTGATGAAAGAATCAAAGGACTGAAGGTCCTGGCAAGGTTGAAGAATTGGCATGTGAAGGCATAAGCTAGAAGGGCTTGAGATTGAGGTCAGAAGGTGAGATGTGGCACTGTATTGTTCCGAAGGCACAGATGTACCTTGTGGTAAGGTCTAGGTTTTGGCCATAGCCATACTGGAATGAAGATAAAGAAATCTGTAATGAAAAGATTTACAAATTGTGAAGACAGCTTATTGGATGGTGCATCAGTAGGAATTCAGACATCTTCCACATATTTCCTCCCTACAAGATCCTTGCCCTGGTCTCTATTCTATTACTCAACTCCACCTTGCAGGATCTCTACAAGTATCTACTTTCAGACTTGACAGCAAACATCCATGCCAGAAGGGGCAGCAGTGTGGCTGTAGGCCCCATGTCAGGAGTTATGTTATAGAGAGGACTAGAGAGGACATCTGTTTTGTTTTTGTTTTATTTTGTCACCTTTCATACATTCACTTTCTATAAACTGTACTTCTGTTGCCCTCTGGAGAAAGTGACCCCATTTTTCAGTCTTGTTTCTATACATTTATGGGGCTGCTTCCCCCACACCTCTATTCAGAGCTGCCCCAAATTGGAATTTCACAAATTGACAGCAATGACTATTTTAAGGACAGGCACATGATCCAATTGATGCCACCTGCAGGGACTGTTGTAAGAAAACACTGCATTTTCAGTGCACTTGAACCTGGCAGGATATACCTTTCAATTTGCTAGCAGCTCTCCAGCCATCACCTGATGCCTGAGAATGGATCCAGCACAGAAGAGAGAGAGCCAAAATCTGCAAACAAAACTAACTCCTGATGACATCCATTGAGGTCCTGCATCGACATTGCTGCCTGAAGCTAACTCTGCTTCCAGGCTCTTCAGGTATATGAGTCAGTACTTTCCCTTGTGATTGTTCACATACTAGAATGTTCTCTGTCACTAGCTTCATTGTCTGTGTTAATCTACTAAGCATTTATTAACTTTGCTGTAGCTCAGTAGGTAAGAACAATACCTTTTTTGAAGAGTGGTAAGGATTAAATGGGATAGTAAATATAAAATCATAGATTTGTTCCATAGCACTGAGGAGCAGAAAAAGCATATTACATTTTCTACTTAAAGTAAATCTGGCTCCCTGCCACCGTTTCACAGGGTGAGAAGAATTTAGATATCATGGGGGCTCATTTCCCTATTTATCAGGATGTACACTGTTAATAAATACTTAGGAAAGAGCTTTTGATGTTCAGTCCCTTATGGTTGCCTTTAGGATGCTCATTGTCCAAGCCTAGATGGTCTATTCCAAGGCAAATGACTCCACAGCCTCTAAGCCATATATAAGCAATGACGTTTTTTGCTCAAGGCATCAAGACCTTCATATTTGATTTAGTTCTTTTCAGCAAACATCAAATCAGAGATCTCACTGCCTCTACACAGTGGAGTGTCACTTATGAAACCCATTACAGCATCCTATTTTTCAAGTCCCTGACAGCGTACCACAGTTGCACAAGTCCTTTCTTTTAACCTACGTCCTCTTTCCACCACTCTTTTATCCCTCAGCTCCTTTTTCTACCATTGCTTAACTTGTAGTTATGTGAGGACTGCCACCACCGATAGAGTCCCATTCTGCCAGGTTTTGTCCATGATGCTGACATGGTTGTGTAACTGGTGCCTAGCAAGTTCAATTTAGGCCAGGAAATATAAAAGCTATTGATAATCCCTAAGATAAGGGCCCCAGAACTTTATAGAGCAGAGTGGAAGGCAGAATTATTCTTTCATTTTTCTGAGAGTAGGCTCTGGCAAAAGTAGGAGAACAATTAATAACTCAAATAATTTATCCTTCTACAAACATAAATTATGTGGCACAGAGTAAATAAGTAGATCAGGAATACCTCATCCAGTCAGAGTCCAGTTATATTCTCTCCCAAATGGAAGTATTGCCATGTCCCCCAGTATATTGCATGAACATCAGCTCCTTCCCAGAGTCTCAGAACAGAAGAAAAAACAGACCTGAGCTCAGAGTAAGGGTTGTATAGGCATCTACTTGAAGATCACAAAACAGCCCATCAAAATGATGAGCAGGTTATATACTGAAGACAAGGTCCTGTGTGTTGTCATCAACCATAGTTGGAAGGCAGGTATTATGATTACCTTTACCAAAGAGGTTTTCTCTATGGCTGATAACATTTCTGCAGACAATTTATTCATGTTAAGGGTGAGTTCTGTGAACACTTCTGTCACCAGAATATTCTATGCTACTCTGAGGAGACTCAAGGAAGTGGGGTCTAGTTCAGATATAGAGGTTGGGAGGTGGTTATTCATGATTCAGGTATTGGAGTGTGGTCTTTATTGTTTTTGCTTCTTATAGTAAGTCCCACAGTTTTATAGCTCCCTCCCCTCCCCTCCTCCCCTCTCCTCTCCTCTCCTCTCCTCTCCTCTCCTTTCCATTCTTTCTTTTCTTGGCAATGATAATATTATAAAACCAGGAGGAATTTAAAAGTATGATATTAACTTTCTTCCATGACCCTGGTCACTTTTTAGAAGCCAAAGCTGGCACTCAGTAGGAGTTGAAGCCTACCCCTTCCTTCCTTTAAGCTCACACTCCTGGGATATTGTAAATTTATAGTTCATACCCAGTAAAGACAAAAGATATGGCACTCCTATCAGTAGATACCAAAATATTTGAGAGGAGTAAATATCTTTGGTTATGGAATAGAAAGACAATCCAGTTCAGAGGATGTGTTAGCATCTCTAACTAGATGAGTCATTTTGAGTGAGAGAATTTCCTCTTAGAAATAAATGGAAAAACATTTTTTGGCTAATTAGAAGAGACACATACCCACAAACAGACTCCAGGGCAGTGGTGAGGCCGGCTTGGGGTACCTGATATCTTTAGCCCTTGCTGTTGGTCTTGGCTGGGGACACAGGCTCTCTGGGGATGACTGAAGTTAGATGCCTCAGACATAATTGCTGATTCATGTGTCTTAACAATTTTCCAGTGATGTTTGTCTTAATCTCGATCTACCTTATCTGATTGTACAGCTCTAGCTCTCACAGCTGGTTTGATAGCTACAAAATTGGTCATTTTGCTGTGTTCAAGATAGGAGGGAACTCTGTAGTCCAGAAATACTTATCTATGTAGGCCAGAATATCTTGTGCTGGCTTTCCTTCCATGGACGATAACTACTCCCAACCCCCAAGTTTTTTATTTTCTATTATTATGTGTTGTTGTTGCTTATTTAGTTAACGACAAGGCAGTGACTATCAGTATGCCTATTGCCCACGTAGTCATCTCTGGTTTCAGCTGAGCGTGGTCTGTGCTCAAAGGCTGTCAGTGATTTAGATTTTGTAGGATATTTTCCTGCTTTTTGCTTTTGTTCCTGGGGAAAAATCAATGTAAAAAGAGACTCATAATTTTCTATAACATTTTTTTTTTGGAGGAAACTGTCCCTCGTGATAAGAACCATGTCTCTGCTAATCTTCTGATCTAATCACAGTGGCTCTCCCCTGTAGTATGGGAAGTCCCAATCTCCTCCTCAATGTATGGTTTGGGTCTCCAAAGATCCTCACCAGCTGAAACTACCTTCTCTTCCTTGCTTTTCCCTTGTTCTGAAGCTTAGGGAATCTAGGCTGCTCCCTCTGTTCTACATGCAGACATATGGCACCTGAGAAGCTGCCATCACCCTACTAGGCATGTTCTATGGTTGAAACTGCGAGACCTTTAGGATAAGTTGGCCAAAGCAAAGGAAACAGTGGGCTAGCCCTAGAGTAGCTTAACGGCTCTCCCTCAAATTTGAATTTTAGCACACCAGCAAGATGCCTTTTAGGGCATAGTTATTAAAATCTTGGGCAACCAACATTCTAGTTGGTGAAGAGTGTTTCTTACTTATAGGGAGAGTCCAAGATAGCAGAGGATTGGGAGACCTTATTTTAGTCTGGTCCCAGGAGTTCAGCTAGGTAGCTATCAAATAAATCATTCTGAACACCTGTGAACTCAAACGAGCTCTACAAAAAGAATAGCTGCCACTCTATGAATAGAAAAGTGACCACTTTCTGCAAGGTAGGAGGTGCAGAAAAGTGAATCTGAGGTGATATACGGGAAGATAAGACTGTGGAGGGGAGGGAGTCTCCTTCCGCTGGCTACTGGCAAGTGATTGAGCAGCGGAGCACAAAATCAGACCCTTTAGACGTCAGCTCCAGTAAGGGACATTGCTCTGGTGGCTAAGCAGAGGATGGAACCCTTGCTGGGACAGTGTGGTCTCAGGACCCTCAGGGTCACAGGAAGACCGGGAGTGCTGGAGTGTGGCAGAGCTCCCAGGTATTGGAGTGGGGAAGCCAGCTGCAAAGAGTGAGCTGAGGAGTGGGCTCTCAGCTTGGGGTTGCCATAAACCGTGACCCTCAAAGAGCAGGGGCCCAACAAGAGGCAGAACTGGGGAGACTCCCCCCACCCCCCACCCCCTGCCAGCAGTGTGGGAGTGCACTATAGGAATCTGCTGGGTTTGGAGACTCAAGGGGTTGTGTGCCTAAGATAGAAATGCTTGGTCACAGACCAGGTGAGCATGGAGTGCAAAGACCAGGGAGACAGGAGTGATTGACTGCTTTTCTCTGAGGGCTCACTGAGGAGTGGGGCCCCGGGCTCTCGGCTCCAGGGCCAGAGATTGAGAGGCCACCATTTTCATTCTCATCCTTTAAAGCTGCCTGGAACAAAAGCCACATGGAGCAAATGGGAGCAGATGACTTAGCCTGGCCCCTGGCAAGGGTGGTGTAATTCCGCCTGGGGCAAAGACACTTGAGAATCTACACAACAGGCCCCTCCCCCAAAAGATCAGTAAGAACATCCAGCCAAGACCAAGTTCACTGATAACAAGAGCTGCAAAACTCCAGTGGTAGGGGAACACAGTACATAGAATTCATGTTTTTTTCCCCATGATTCTTTAGTCTTTCAACTTTAATTTTTTTTCTCTAAATTTTTCTTTCCTTTTTCAACCGATTTCTTATTTTATCAACTCCTTTTTAAAATCTTTTTGAATTTTCATTTTTACAGTTACACTCTATCCCTTAATTGTATTTAATCTTATTTTTGTGTATATATCTATAAGTTTTTCTTTTGTTACAATTTTGGGATGCAGTTTCATCTAACAGACCAAAACACACCCAAAATCTAGTGTATAGCTCTGTTCTATTCACCTGTCTGATCATATTCTCTTTTTTGTTGTTTTCCTTTTTTCTTCTTCCTTTTCTTTGTTTGTTTTGTTAAAGTCTTTTTTAATTTTCATCGTTACAATTACATTCTATCCTTTCAATGTATTTAATTTTATTTTTGTATATATAAGTTTTTCTTTTTTTAAAAAATAATTTTGAGATGTAGCTTCTTCTAACAAACTGACCAAAATACACTCAAAAGATAGTATATTGCTCTGTTCTGTTCACCCATCTGTTTATATCCCTTCCTTTTTTGTTGTTCTTTTCTTTTCCCTTTTGTTTTTTCTTGTTTTTTTCATTGCTATTTTTACAGTTACATTCTATCCTTTTATTGTATTTAACTTTATATATATATATAGTATTTAACTATATATATATATATAAGTTTTTCTTTATAATTTTGGTATCTAATTTTCTAAAAAAAAACAGACAAAAATACACACAGAATCCAGTGTATTGCCCTATTCTGCTCACCTGTCTGAGCATGTCCACAATAGCCAAACTATGGGCAGAGCCCAGATGTCCATCGACAGATGAATGGACAAAAAAGATGTGGGGTGTGTATGNCATTTTTACAGTTACATTCTATCCTTTTATTGTATTTAACTTTATATATATATATATATAGTATTTAACTATATATATATATAAGTTTTTCTTTATAATTTTGGTATCTAATTTTCTAAAAAAAAACAGACAAAAATACACACAGAATCCAGTGTATTGCCCTATTCTGCTCACCTGTCTGAGCATGTCCACAATAGCCAAACTATGGGCAGAGCCCAGATGTCCATCGACAGATGAATGGACAAAAAAGATGTGGGGTGTGTATGTGTGTGTGTGTGTGTATAATGGAATATTATGAAGCCATCAAACATTGAAATCTTGCCATTTACCATGAGGATGGAACTAGAGGGTATATGTTAATTGAAATAAGTCAATCAGAGAAAGACAATTATCATATGATCTCACTGATACGTGGAATTTAAGAAACAAAACAGGATCATAGGGGAATAGAGGAAAAAATGAAACAAAACAAAACCAGAGAGGGAGACAAACCATAAGAGACCCTTAATCATAGGAAACAAACTGAGGGCTGCTGGAGGGGAGGGGGTGGAGAGATGGGGTAACTGGGTGATGGACATTAAGGAGGGCATGTGTTGTAATGAGCACAGACCTGTACCTCTGAAACTAATAATTGTTTTTTGTTGATTATATGTTGATTAATTGATAANTGCTGTCTCAAGCATGCGGGTCCGCGGTCTGTTCGCTCCCCCTTGTAGGTGGCTACCGCTTCCCGGCGCCCTGACACGGCGGCTCCCTCCCCCTTCTGTTTAGCTTCGGATATCTGTGCGCGGTTTCGCGGTTCCCCACTTCGTACCTCGATACTCAGCGCTGGAGATGTTCATTTGTAGAGATCCAGATGTACCTTCCTGCGTCTCAGGC